>NC_136650.1:3675794-3773294 GCF_949748355.1 Melanostigma gelatinosum | reverse complement strand
AAACAGTCAGTTTGTTTTTGTTTCTACTTTCTGGCCAAACATGATGTAGTAATAATAAAGGCATTAGATGATTAGATTATGTTTATTTTTTATCTTATGTGAGTTTTTCCCAATGTTTTCATAAACAAAGCATGTTTTATAGCTCATGCATTGGAATTCTCTTGTTCTACTTTCCAGGCAAATGACTTCAGTGTCATTCTACTATGTTATGATAGTTATGAGTTATGTTTCAACATCAACCCTGGAGGACAAACGAGACTAACGTGGTATACAGTACATTCATCAGGCTTTACGGTGGCAAAGGCTTGGCGTTCATTGCTTAATAACCAGCACCCTTTTAAATGTTTAGGAAATGAATGTTGACATGTTTTATATGTCGGGTAATGAGTTGGAATAAAGTTGACTAAAAGGAGAAACAGGTGGGTGATAATTTGCACCAGGGGTCTTCAATGTTATTCAGGCCAAGGACCCCCAAACTGATAGAGAGATGGACCAGGGACCCCGACTATATATGTTGTATAAACTTGTGTATTATATTAAACTGGGCCTAGTGCCATGTATAAACATACCGCTTTATTGTGCATTCAATACCAAGCTATTCAAATAATACACCGGTTCATATATTCATGTTTTTATTTTAAACATGTGCAAGGTACAGTGGGTGGCTGTGCCACTGCCATTTATAAACATACCTTGTCAGCTAATACCAATATCAACATTGTCTGTCAATTGCATGATAATCCTTCATACAAGCTATTCAGATTGATGTTTTCATTTTAAACATAAATGTGGTAACGAAAAATGAGTGATGGCCTATTAGTGCCACTGCCATGCATAAAGATACCTGTTATCTTGCATACAATACAATTTTTTTTAATTGTCTAATCAACCAAAAATTTTGCGGCGCTTCGGTTGACCTCTGATTTACACTTTATGCTTTATAAACAGTCAAACCAGACGGGGTCATTTTTCATCCCAGAGGACAACAGGTGTGATATTTGCTGCCATTAAAAAAATGGTTTAACAACATCATCCTCACTAAACTTTGACATATACCAGTTTGTGATGATCTATCAACACGTGACTCTGATCGTCGAATCTGATCAGAATAATTGATTTTATTTATTTTGACTAAAAAACAATGAAAAGTTCATGTAAATGAGGTCTTATTGTCCTTAAATTTCAAATGGAATGAAGAAATTGTGTTAATGTGTTTGAATGAAGGTGTTATTAAAGGTGTAACACAGAATTGGGTGAAGTATCCACTTTATATTCTTTAAGTAAAGCTCGCCAAAAAGCTCCAGTTTTGCAACTGGAATTTGCATTTGACATTTGACAAGCCACAAAGCTGCTGGGAGAATGTCCTTCGGCTAGATGAGACATTTGTGACCATTGTGGGTTTTTATTTCTTTAACGGAAGGGTACCAACAATTTTGTCCATGTACATATATATAAATATAATACATATATATATATATAATCATTCTTTATTGTTCTAGTTGCATTTTTCTTGACAGTATTTAATGTATTTAAATATTCCATAAAAGATGAAATATATGGTGGAAATAATTTCATGTTGCTTATTATCCAAGATATGCAGCCTAACGTTATACATAAGAGCGCATGTGCCACTGTTCTTCAGAGAGCTAATATGGGATAAAGACACATAAACATCACTTTTCATCTATGACTATTATTACGTATATTAACGCTGTATTTGCGGTGTTTCTTCCATTGTTTACTTTGCGTGTTTTTTGTCGGCCAAAGTCTGGCTCGTCTGTCTGGAATCCTTTTAAAGGCGACGCGTCGCTGTCTGCCGCTGCAGGAGAGATCAGATGGGAAGAATATTTTCCAAAAATGGTCCCCAAACTTCAGGGCCTGGATAAGCTGGCAGCACACACCGCCGTCAGCTCGGACAGAGACGCTACTTCAGCCGGCTGCCGTGTCAACTAAAACGGTGAGTTTAATGCCCGCAGCGCGTCATGGCTCTTTTCTTTTCTTCTTCTTGTAGCCAGCTGTCGGAGCTAGCTAGCAGGCTAACGTCACATCTGTAAAGGTGTGATTAGAGTCCGAACCTCTGACGGTCTGCCGCCGTTTCTCTGTCTGCTGTCTGAGAGCTGAAGACGGACACCAGTGGAACATTTTAACAACCACGCCAGCGTGAATCCTCAATCCACGGCTTCGCTTTTGTAGCTTGTCAACTAAAAGTCTGCTTTTACTCCAGCTGTTGATCCCCCCCCCCCCCCCCTCCCCCAAGCGCTAATAACACAGCAACAAAGTGTCATGGATGTCATGTTGTAGGCTGTTCCTCCTCATAACTAATGACGTGATGCGTGTGTGGTCTATGTGAAGCCCTACATGAGCTCTTCATCACTAGCAGGCTGTCAAAGTGCAATCAGTTCACAGGAGTGCAGGGACTGCCTGACATAACACGCACGGTGCTCGACACACAACACGCGCTACGTGCTCGTCTGTGGCGAGCAGCGGGTACCGGCTGCACGAACAGTGTATATATATATATATATACACTGAATAGAGTCAGGTTGAGATGTGAGTTATATATATATATATATATATATAACTCACATCTCACATCATATATATATATATATATATATATATATATATATATATATATATATATATATATATATTCGACTTCTACACTGTCTCTCGAGTGGGACTAATTTGCAGTGCATTCTGGGTAAATTAGTCGTATTTCTCAAGAGACAACATTGCCAATCAAGTCAACGTGCTTCCTTGATTAGCTGCGCAATATTAATCAGTGAGTCCTTTAACTGCTTGAGGATGAGTCAGGTTGAGATGTGCGTTATAGCTAGTTAATAACGCCATTTGAATGGTATTAGTTGAGTTCTTTAGGTTTACTCAAAAGGGCAGCCTGTCTCGCCTGAAACACTTTAGAACTCGACGTATGTGGACTTCCATGCTGATCCACCACCCGCCAGCTAAAAGCCACACACTGTAATTCAGCAGCCCTGCCTGATGACTCTGCACTTATGTGGAGCTGTTGAATTGTTTTGCATTACTGAGAGGTGTTTCTGCTATTTCGTCCACCCCGTTTCCATTAGGGTAGAATGTTAGAAGCACCTCTCAGTGTGGACTCGTGCAGTTTAACAGCAGCAGCAGGCCTCCATCAAATCATTAAGTTAAGAATCAGCAATTAGTTGATCAATCGATCAGTGGATTGACAGGAAATGAATCAGCAGTTATTTTGATAATTTGATAAATGATTATTATTGAGTCATTTTCTAAGACAAAACAAAAGACAAAAATGTGGTCTGATGTGAGGATTTGCTGCTTTTCATTGAAATCTAAATGTCTTTGTTGGTTTAATGAAACAAGACATTTGAAGATGTTACCTTCGTTTTTCTCTGTTTTCTGATATTTTATTGAATAAACGATTATAGAACAAGATAATAATTGACAGTAATCTTAATGAAAATAATAATTAGTTGCTACAGTAATCATCACCTCTCTAAAACATTTTATAACAAAATCGTTGAAGAATGTAGAATTTATTGTGGGACTGTTACTTAATAAACTGAGTATCTAGATTTCTGTATTCATGGATTTTTTAAATACCTCAAATTCATAATATTGCATATATTACCACGACAAAGCACTTACTACATAAAAAAAGGAGTTGAGAATGACAGTCATGTGACATTTACACAAGTGATTTTTCCATACCTAAACAGATGTGGTGATGTACCTCATCTGGATATCAGAACAAGCCAAAATGGAAGCAGTCGGACTTCATCTGAAAACATTAGTGAATTGCCAGTCGTGAAATCTTTCTCCCCCTAGATGCAGTCCCTGTCCATGGAAGTGGGCAGCAGCAGCAGCTCAGCTCCCAGCGACACATCTGGCCCGGTGGTGCAGGTGTGCTTCCCCGGCGCTCAGGCCTCTGTGCTGGACAGCCTGAACCGGCAGAGAGAAGACGGCAGGCTGTGTGACCTCTCCATCCACGTCCAGGGACAAGTGTTCAAAGCCCACCGCTGCGTCCTGGCCGCCTCCTCGCCCTACTTCCACGACCAGGTGGGAGCGTTTAGCTGCTGACGTTTTCCATTCAGTACGAACACATAAAACATGGAGTCCTGTTTATCCATCTCTGATCTGGACCGTGTCAAAAAATGTGCCTTAAAAATCAGATTCAGAGGCATGCCACTTGTATTTGAGCGCTTGTATGAGATTCCACAGCAGCTGTCTCAAACTTTAGGACCTATGACAGTTTGGTTTTACCAGACTCAGACTCGAGACACAACAATAGATATGGATTCAAAGGGGGATAGTTGACTTTATTCGTCTTTGTGGATACGACACACTTCAGTCAACACTCTGTGTATAATGTAAGCAACATGTGTCGTAAACAACAGGGAGAGTGAAACAGAGTAGCTAAACCTCAAACCAGTGTGTGTATGTGTAATTAGTGTGGTTGTTGATGGATTCAGGTCCTAATCTTGACACTTCAGTGAAAAGCGTTTGAATTCTTCGCTATAAACATGCATAGCGACTGCCCTCCACTGTCTGAATCCCATCTATTGCAGACTGGTGAGAGAGAAGTATTAGTGTCACAATCCAACCCTGTAGGTTGGATTTCCACCATGACAAGTAATAAGAGAGAGGCGGCATTGAAGGGAGTGGGGAGGAGAGGAGGACAAATTATTCATAAATTGCTAAACATATTATTGTGATCTATCCGCCCCCCCCCCCCCCCCCCCCCCCCCACCACCAGGTGCTACTGAAGAACATGTCGACCGTCTCCATCCCGGCAGTGATGGACCCGCTGGCGTTTGAGAGCGTGCTGAGCTGCGCTTACACCGGTCAGCTCCGGATGCTGCGCGAGGACATCGTCAACTACCTCACGGTGGGCAGCGTCCTGCAGATGTGGCACATCGTGGACAAGTGCACCGAGCTGCTGAAGGAGGGCCGGGCTGCAGCGGGAGGGGGGAGTGCCGGAGGAGGAGGCATGCAGGACGGAGCAACTGTCAGAGGAGGAGGAGGAGGAGGAGGAGGAGGAGGAGGAGGAGGAGGAGGCGGAGGCGGAGGCTCGGCCAACCTCGGATGCAGCAGCAGCAATGGTGATGGTGTTGCAGGCGGAGGTAATGGGGCTGGCAGGGATGGCGGTGGCGGTCAAGCCCAGGTCGAAGGGTCCAACGAGCCCCAGCGCGCCTCCCAACCTCCCAGCCGCCCGTCAGTGAGTGAGAGCCAGTCTCCCAGCAGCACCAACTACTTCAGCCCCAGAGACGGGAGCAGCTTCGGAGGAAGCGGTGCAGCCGGGGCGTCAGCGGACGGAGGCGGGGCCAGCAACACCACCAGCTACTGTACCCCGTCGGGAAGAGAGGAAGCCTTCCTCATTGAGGAGGAGGAGGAGGAGGAAGTGGAGGAGGAAGTGGAGGAGGAAGTGGAGGAGGAAGAGGAGGAGGTGTTGTACCACCAAAGGAAGAGAGGAACAGGAGGAGGAGGCAGCGGAAGGAGGAAGAAGATGAGCTCAGCGTCAGAGCAGGAGGTCGGGGTCAGCGACAGCTTTGGCGTGTCCTCTTATCAGGTGAGCCGTGCACCTTCAGACTGATCTGAAGACCTTTTCTTTTCAATCAAGCGGGAGCTCTGTTTATTAAATCCTGTATCCTGAGTGTTTTTATATCTATTTCCTCATCATTTCATTTGGTTTAAACTCGGCGTTGGTCCTTTTCAGGTTTTCCTTCCATTTAAAAAGAACAAACACCTGTAGGGTTTATGAAACACTAAAATATATAAAGTAGTAGTCAAGCTGCTTTTTCTAGACTGGAAACCCTTAATTAACTATCTCAATTGAAAGGATGGGGAGGACTCGGCGATGCCGCTGCAGAAGCGTCCTACCTACAGCCAGCCCAGCATCATGCCCCGTAAACAGTGGGTGGTGGTGAAAAGCGAACGCATGGAGGACGACGACCTCATCGTAGTGTCCGGGGAGGAGGGAGGAGAGGACGAGGACGACGAGGACGACAGGGAGATGGAGCTGGCCAGAGAGAGGCAGAGAAGCGACTTCAACATCTCCAACGTTCGGAGCCTGTCGGCCGATCTGGGAGGCAGAGCAGAGAGCGACATGGACTCACAGGTGAGCTGAGGCCGGTTCTAAAGACGAGAGGTGTCGAGTTTTCATGAAGCATCTTTCAAGATATTGTGATAGCAGAAGTTTGTGTTCGTGGAAAGGTGGGACAGACCGGGTGCAAGCTGGTGCTGTGTGTGTGTTTTAATACCACCATCAGGGGGCACCAACGGTTCAAAAATTCAAATTGTACACAAACCAATGGGTGATGTCATGATGACTACGTCAACTTCTTATTTACAGTCTATGGGTGAAACAGAAATACAGCATCTGAACCTGTGTGATGTGCAAAATGAAAATGTTTTTAAACTTCGAGACTTTTCTAGATTCATGCAGCACATGAGACTTGCGTCGACTGTCCAACATGCAGGTGCACAGCGCTCTGTGGAGAAGTCTGTAAAATCACTGAAAAGTTTGAAATTCTGCAAATGGTCCTGATGCAGCACAGTCCCTGCATTTTGCACTCATCACATATCTCTGTGTGTCTCCAGGTGGACTACTGCCAGTCATCAGAAGACTACCTCAAGTTTGAAGGCAGTCTCATGGACCAGACTTTAGCTCACCTTCATGACAGTGCAGCGGGCCAGAGCGCTAACCGCGCCGTGTCAGCGCTGCTGGGCCAGGTTCAGTCTGCCGCCTCGGCCCGGGCCCAGCTCTTCCCCCTGGACATGCAGGGGAACCAGATCCTCCTCTACAGCCAGGCCTCCGGACTCTCCCTGGACGCCGCCGTGCCTCCCCTGGGGATGGCCGGTGGTATGATGGGAGGAGCAGCTTTCAAAGGTCCCGGTCTGGAGCACGGCGCGGTCCACCTGTCGGCGCAGGGCGGTCTGGGAGTCGATGGCATGGACGGTGGGGGGATTGGAGGCGGGGGCGGCATCGGCGCTGGGGGTTCAGGGAAAGTGTTCATGTGCCACTGTGGTAAGACCTTCACGCACAAGAGCATGAGGGACCGCCACATAAACATGCACCTGGACCTGAGGCCCTTCCACTGCCCCGTCTGTGCCAAGAAGTTCAAGATGAAGCATCACCTCACGGAGCACATGAAGACGCACACGGGCCTCAAGCCGTACGACTGCCTCGGCTGCGGCAAGAAGTTCATGTGGCGCGACAGCTTCATGCGGCACCGCTCGCACTGTGAGAGGCGCAGCGGGCTGGGGGAAGGAGGCGAGGGAGGGAGAAGAGGAGGCGGAGGAGGCGGAGGAGGTGAGGATGGGATTGCCTCCCCTCACCTCCTCCTGTCTGGAGGCGAGGGAGGACAGGGCGGTATTCTGGGAGGAGGAGGAGGGAGAGGAGGAGGAATGACTGCTGCTCCGCCACATCTTTCCGGCATCTCAGCCACAGGAAGTAGCAACAACAATATGGCCGCCGCAGGGGCGCTGCTAGGGGTGGTCTCCCAGAGTCCCGGTCAAGGACCGGGGATGTTCGCCGGTCTGGGGTTGGGTCGAAGTGTGTGCGATGAAGACGTGTGTGAAGTCAGTGGCGATGACGGTAGCGTGACTTAAAGCCGGAGTGTGAGCTCTGTCTGAGCAAACTGTCCCGCCTCTCCTTCCTGCTGCTGTTTTTACAGCATGGTGAACGTGGAACCTCTGAATCACTTTGAACCGCCAACACTCAGCTTTTCAAACAGGAAGTGCGTCCCTTGTCTGTTTGAGGGGGGGGGGGCGACACTCCCGTTGGACACACAAGCCGAACGAAGACTTTGAGATTCCTGTCGACTGCCAAGCCTCTGATGCCATCTCAAGTTATCCGCAATTCTTTTGGAAACTTACCTCCGAAAAGTGGCCTCATTTAAAAAATGACCTTTTCGTCTCAGTGAGTAAGCTATGGTTTCAAATATCCCAGATGTTCGTAAAGTATATTTTTTGGGGGGTGTTTGTGGAAGAATGCTTTGCGTGTCGAGAGGAAGCCAGAAATGAAGACGCAGTGCTTCACTAACTGTTACTAACAACGTTCCCACAGAGAGCAGAGAGCAGTAGAGGAAAAGAAGGCTGTTCTAATTTGCTGTGATTCTGCAGTATTGTATTGTAATGTGTCATGATGAAAAAAAACACAAATCTGCAAGAGAACAACTTTATATTCAGAACCCAACTGAGAAAAGAGGAAGTTAAAGTTGCAGGTTTGTGTTTTTTTGGTCTTTTCCTCAGCGTCCCATGTGACACACTGACTGTCAGCATCATCCCAGTGAGATGATGCTGCTTTGCTGGAAGCCCAAACTGGACCACAGTGAAGGCACAATCATCTTTTAGCTGCTTATTTACCAACCTGTACAGCCGGTGAACACTTCTTCAGAACTCACCGAGGTACTGCACACCTAAATGCGTTTGTTTGTTTTTTTAGCTGTAAACTAACCAATATGACTGTACTGTGATGAAACACACATGAAATCATCGACCTCATGTCAATGTGCTCCACACAAACACAAACACTACCTGTCATGATGAGCTCAGCGCGCTCATCTTCTCTGCCGTAGAGAAGCCTCCCGGTGCTTTTGCAGTTCTGCTGCTGTTACCTGCTTTCACTTTTTCTTGTTGTTCTCGTGCTTTGAGAAGTATATTATCACTGTAAATATAAATATATCTTGCTTTCACTCATCACAACCTGGAACAAACGCTGACTTGTGACGCGGATGCGTTCGCTGCCGTCCGGTCTGCTTTAATCAGATGTGGAGGCGGTGTTTTAAGAGTTCTACACCGAGCTCCTCATGAATCATCTGAACCTCCAGTCAGTGCATTCCAATGAGGAGCATGAGAAGCTATCAATGGTAGACGCTGGTCTCCTCTGAGCTCTACAGTGTGTAGAGTGTTTACCAGCGTCCAATGTTTGCCTCTATTCTTTCTACATGAGAGCAACTCTGACTTGTCAAAGGTCCTGGATGTTGTAAACCTACTAATTGATGAGTTGATAGACAAAAAATAAATCCGTGAGTTTTGACAATGAAGCCGCTCTGAAGCCACCTGAATGAAACACCGTTGTGTTTACTCTGAAGCTCACAGAGTTTCTCCTTCACAGTTCTCCACCGTGCACGATGTTCTCCTCTGGGCCCTGCTGTGGTTACAATACACCAGTAACTACAGTAAATACACCATGAATACACCAGTATCATGTTCCGGTACTACTGATATGAAGCTGCTGACAGGTATCACTCTACAGAATTACTTCCTGCCTTTGTTTCTCTATTAAAACACAGAGTAGGTGATGTTTGTAGAGGAGGTCGTTTTTGTCGCCATGCCAACGTATTTTTAATAATACAATCATCTTATTTTCTTTGTTTTGGTTAAGAGGCCAAAATACATAATTCATTCCTCCTCATGGAGCTGCTCCTAACTTATTCACATTTAGCCCACAAGGGGGAGCTGTTCATGCATTGGCAGAAATTAATAATATTTTATATATACATATGTATGTATATATTTATATATAAATATTTTTTTTCTTTTGCATCACAACACTGCTTACTTAAATACTCTTTAAATATTCGTTAGTACTCTGTGTGCTGTGCTTCTCATTTAGATTTCATTTAAATGTGAAAATGTGGCCCATTAAAAAACCAAAATAAACTAAGTCAAAAGTATGGAGGAAAATGTCGTTATGAGAGAAAAGTGCATCATTATTTGATTTATAAAATCGTATTGACTTTCACAAAGGTGTGTCCTCTTGGTGCTGTGATTTAAGAGATTATGACCATAGAAACCTGCAGCAATGTGATAACTATGAGTATTTATGAAGCTGTATTATTGTTTCACGACATATTTTAACCAAATCATACTTCAGCGTGTCGCTGCGGCACAGGACAGGAAGGACAGAAATATAACACATGACCTCTTCAACGTTTCAGTGTTTTACACGAACGTAGAGCTGGAGAGATGAAGGATCGGAACCTTTGAGCTTCTGTGAAGGCTCTGGATATTTTTATATGCCGGTTTGGAGCGCTTTTTGTACGTGACCTCTGACCTCCAGTGTTTCCTCCGTGACGGCTTCAGTTGTGTCTGTGGCTGACTTTGGTTTGTCCCTGTTTGTCTGCTGCTCTGCTGACCAGCCACAGAGAAAACACTGCACGGCTGTGAGAGCAGAATGTGTGAGAGACAAATGTGACGTTAAACACTGGAAAGCGTTTAAGCGTGCATGTGGGGACCTTCCACTGAGTGAGGTGTAGGTGGACGTTTACTATTCCTCTGCAAACACAACGCTTGAAGAGACAGAGGAGGCTCAGTCAGAAACATGTGAACAGAGGAAGACAGAATGATCTCTACTTTCTACATCCCATCATTTAAGAAGTTTCTGCTCGCGTCAGCACCCAAATAATCAATAAAACCTCAGCATGTGGTCGGTACAGTGTCGATCTCAAACACAAAAACTACTTCTAAGACAATGTGCCAAATCGGGAGGTGTATCTTAAAATGAAGAGTGAAAAAAAACATCTACAAATAGACCCCGAACCAAAGAGGACGTTTCAGGGTCCCTGTCGTCGTACAGGTGTGTAGTTTGTCGTGTCTCTTAAGCTCCAGAGGTGGCAGAGCAGAGCTTCACATTCCATTTATTTCCAAGACCGAGTAACGACGGAAGGATGCGGACAGAGCGCTCAGAGCTGCTGACTGAGCCGTTTGACTTATTTTTGTACATTCCACGAACTGTTACACGACTTCTTCCATGTGTTCTGGTTGACCAGTCGATTGTTGGACAGAAAACGACGACAGACATTGTGATGTAACTCCTGAGTGGTACTAATGACGTCATGATCAATATTCACCTCTGCCCTGTATCAAAGTAATGGATTAATAAATTATTTGGTGCAAATTAAGGCTTTTGTCTCTAATCTCGAGTTCAAGCCTCAAACAAATATAAATGAATTATGGGCTATATTTTTTTACAATTGTTAACCAACTGTATTTTTTATTTTTTTATTTTTTCCAAAGGTGTGTGTGTGTGGGGGGGGGGGGGGGATACAAGCACTTCTCCCTTTATACAGCCAAAAGTGATGAAATTGATCAATACAATGATTCCGCCCAAAGGCAAACAATGTGCTGAATAAAACCACTGATGTTTTGGGGGTTACATATTGAATTTATTGTAATGTATGAATATCAGATACATAATTATTATAAAACTAGAGTCTAGACTTTAGAGGTTGTACAAAGTTGTAAATACAAAGTTGTCGTAGTCCAAAATTTCACACAGATTGTGGGATTGAAATGTGATTTGTCAGCACAAAGTAAGAACGTTCAGCAGTCTGTGTGAAGACATTTGTTCAACTCTTTGCACTTCTGAGCCAACAAGGCTCGTCACACATGACACCAAGCAGGTGAGCTCAACAGATCAGCTCAGCTCCTGAAAGGAGCAGAGCTTCTCCTCTCTGCTCCTCCTCCAGGAGCAGAGCTTCTCCTCCACTCCCCACTGGGAGCCAACACTGACACCACGCTGCTGGAGACCCGCTGGAGGGAAGGGGGGGCACGGGAGAACCAGAACCAGGACTGAGCGGGGTCGACTGTCAGACCCTGCTGCAGTCAAATGAGAGGTTTTCTAAAAGGACTCTGGTGCGATTAAACACGACCACTTTTTGTCCACAGGGACCAACAGAATCAACACAAAATAAAAAGTTCCTTGAAGTAGCTTTAACATTGAAATGTATTCAAGAAGCCAACTCCTAAAGGAAATCCATGAAAGGCTCTCAGACGACAGATGATGAGTGGAGGCTGTGGTGGTGTGACAGAGCTGTTGAACCTCTAAAAGAAATGTTTGTAGATCTGAAGGGCCAGGTGCAAAGCTCATCCGGCCCTTTAATAAGGTCAGGATGGATCAGGAGAGCAATGGAGAGCTTTACAGACACCAGAAGGCTGACGGGACATACTTTTAATTCTGAGCTTACAAGTTCAAATATTCCATTCTGTACAGAAATATTACAAACAGGTGTTTATTGGCACAAAGGTGTCTTTACACTGTGTAGTACATGTTAGCAACCACATGTATGAAACAATCAACAGTATCACAAAGAGAAAATCAAGTTCAATCATTTCAACAATTAAATGAATTCCAAAGGAACGGGCCTCCCACTGGTCCGTGTGACGGACGGTTCAGCCCATGAAGAGTCCGCCTGACAGAGAAGACACTAACGTTGAGCACGCTGAACATCAAAGTGTTATTCAGGAGAAGCTGTCACACTCTACCTGTCACTTCCACGCTGGCTCCTGTGATGTATCGAGAGTCATCGGAGACCAGAAAGGCACACACATCAGCCACCTCTGGAGGACAAAAAGAGTCAACAGTGTGAGGAGGACCTCGGGACTGAGCATGGCACACCTGCTCCTGTAGACCAGGACCAGGTGTGGGAAAGTAAAGTGTGTTTTATAACTTTTAAATAACATTTGAAAGTGCTTTGTGTCCAACGGTAAAATCTGTTTTAACAGTAACAGCCTGCGACACATGCTAAATGTTTTAAAAGTTTAGATTCTAGTGTTTGGAGCTTAGAAAAGTTCACATCATTTCCATTATGAATATGTATCAAATGAGAATGAAGGTCTGCAGTGAAAACAAACCAAAGTGATGCGTTCACTGACCTGCAGGCTCACCCATTCTCCCCAGAGGCACCAAGGACTTCATCTGATAAACACACAAACATGACGCAGTGCAGATTTAAGGAGGACGGCTCTGTTTGATGACCACAGCAGAGTCAGGATGGTCGGTCCAAGCTTTCCTTTGGTTGCAGTTTGTATTAAACGGCCGGTTGAACCGCTGACACCTGGTAATATTTAGTTCTGCAGAAGGTTGTAGTTTGCTTTGCTGTGGTTTAAAGATCGCTGCCAAGACTCTGCAGCCAGAAGCACAAAGGCCCATTTGTGCTGCTCAAAGATTCATTGAAGAGAATCACACATCAACTTGTCTTTACAGAAACGTCGACATGAAGATGACTCAGGAGAGTCCACTGAACGCACTGTCAGCAGTTTGGGAGCTATTTTATACTGAAGAGAAAACTCAGTTTCCCCATGTTCTGAACCATGCTACATAAATAAAGCTGATATAAAGTCTATCGTAGTGTTTGTAGAGGTGAAACTAACTGCATTTAATCTAAAACACAAGCAAACATTCTTTGTAAAAGGGTTTATTTACTGTATTTAACTTGTAAAAATGAAAAGAGTATTTACGCAGTACTTTACATATTGCCTTCCTGGCTTAAATAATACATTTGTTGATTCCCTCCTGACAAATGAAGTGTTACTAAATGTGTGTGTGTGTGTGTGAGTGTGTCTGCTGTACCTTGCCAATAACCTTCTCTGGAACTTTATCCGTCATGGGAGTCGATATGAAACCGGGCAGCACACAATTACACCGAATCCCAAACCTGCAGGACAAGAGAAGCAGAAGCCAGTGAGTGTTGATTCTTCTTTTTCTAACTTCTAAACACTTTGACTGTTACCAGCTGTGTGTGTGTGTGTGTGTGTGTGTGTGTGTGTGTGTGTGTGTGTGTGTGTGTGTGTGTGTGTGTGTGTGTGTGTGTGTGTGTGCGTGCGTGCGTGCGTGTGCGTGCGTCACTCTTCTCACCTGCTGAGCTCTTTGGCAGCCGTCCTGGTTAAACCCTCCACTCCTGCTTTAGAGGCGGCGTAGTTTGCCTGTCCGATGTTTCCCACCTACCAACGTCAACCACACAGACACCAGGAAACACAATCAGTCCTGTTCCACTGGAGATGTTCATGAAGCAGTCAAAGTTCAACTCACACAGCAGATACTCTCACAGAGGACTCAACAACTCATGTGTGTCTTTGGCTTCATATTGTTTTTTAGAATAAAGCTCGAGATGGATTTCTGTGTGTATTCTTGGATCTTGTGCTTTGGGAAACGTTGATTAGAAAGCTAAAGGAAACATTCCTGTTAAACACGTTTTAAATGACTAGAACTATCCACTGTATTCCCATCGGTTTTGGGGTTTGACTGCTTCTATTTGGTCCCTTTGGACTCCACTGAAGCTCTGAGTGAACTAAAGACAGGTCCAGGATGAAAATACTGCTGACTTCATCATTTAACAGTTGTGGACAATCCCACCATCGCACCTCTATACGTGCCTTTCTAGATCCAAACTTTAGCTTCAGCTAAATATGTAAAGTGTAACGCAGAGACCTTTCCCACGATGCTGCCCACGGTAACGATGGATCCTTTGGGTGCTCCACAGGCCACCAGAGCCTGAGCCACAGCCTGAAGGACCAGGAAGGAACCCTGGGAGACGCAGGAGGAGAGAGGACTGAATAAATCTCTTCACTGTGTTCTGTTCTCTGCTCTTCATCTAAAACACAGAAAGACGGACACGCCGTCTGATGATGAACAGACTTCATGAATATGTTAAAATAATGTAAGACCATGAAGAGGTCTGTCTGATCCAGATGTTGCATTAATATGAATTATGGGAGCTGTGTGGATCGGTTTCTAATGAAAGACAACAGAGTATACGAGTTATTTCCAGTTGTTATCACACAGCTGCCTCGTGTTGTTCTGAGCTGCAGTGATGGAATAAGAGAGTAAAAGCATCAAGGCTGACGGGAGGAAACGTAGAAACATTCAAATGCAGCTTTCGTTCTTATATTTCATCTTTAAAACTGTGGCTGCGTTCATAAAGATTTGACTGACCGATACTAATATCTGTTGCTCTTTACTACTTGTCACTTTATTTTGAATTCACTGCATTAGTTCCTGTCAGGATCCTGAAGGAAGGACGACTGCATGTTCCCAGTGAGCTGATTGGTCAGTGGTTAACCTGCAGCGTAGGTTACCATGGTGATCCATCCCAGCTTAAAAGCCAGAGTTGAGCTGAAAGACAGCCGGTAACTCCCTCAGCTCCTCGCTAAGCGTGGCGGTTCAGGCCCCAGGTGTCATGGCCGCCTACCTTCAGGTTGACCTGGACGACTTTGTCAAAGTGATCCTCCTCCATGTTGAGCAGGAAGTCGTCCTGGGTGATGCCTGCTGCGTTCACACACACCGAGGGAGGCTGGAAGTACCGAGTCTGCAGAGGGAGAGGAGGACATTCACTGTCAGAGGAAAGAAAGCAGCAACAGTCCCTGCAGCCTTCTACCACAGAGAGAAGAGAGCAGAGCGCTTGTTTCTCAGGACGTTAATGTTCCGTCTGCACCACGCGCCTGTATACTCGTGACCAGCTTCTTCACGCTCTCTTTTGACGACACATCCACCACCGCCGCCATGTGACCCTGTCCTCTGAGCTCACTCGGCAGCCTCCCGAGGGTCTCGTTGGCCGACTCCTGGCTGATGTCGGCGACCACCACGGAGGCGCCCTCAGAGGCGAGGCGGCAACACACCGCCCGTCCGATCCCACTGCCTCCTCCTGGGAGGGAACATACAAGTGTCATCTCTTTGTTCTGCATTTCTTTTTTGTATTAAACAGATATATGTTGTGTATGTGTTGCGTCTCTGCATTGCTATTCTGCCTCTCTGTTGTGAGTGAATGGACCTTTATCCATCCTAAAGAGCCTTAGCTCCCACTGTGTGATGTTGTGAATTTACAAGAACAAAATGATGTTTCATTATTTATATTAGAACTAAAATGATTTCAGTCAATGAATCAATTACAAAATGAATCTATTCATCAAAGTATTTAGTCATGGTTTAAGCAGAGGTGTCTGGTTGCTGCTTCACTTAATTATAAAGTGAATGTCTTTGGTCTTTGTCGTTGGTTAGACAAAACAAGACGATGGCAGATTTGGATTCTGGGACACATTCTGAACTATTTTCAGCCATTTCATTGACAAAATCCAGATTAATCCAGAAAAACGGTAATTCCTGTAAATTGCAACTCCAATTAATCACATTCATCTGTCTCAGAGACAGAAAATGAAGTCAGTGGTTTTATTTTCACTCTACTTAATCGGCCCTGATCCTGGTGGAAATACTTCTTTGAACGTCATGAATCAGAGTTCATACTTCACTTGATAAAGCTGAACCCTGAAACTGCCTAACTGGTTGTGAGTCAGTAGGTAAACAGTACTTTAACACACTTCTACAAGAATACTCATGAGTTTACATCGACAAACCAGTAGCACTCAGCCAGCATCAGTTAACGGACAGAAGTGAGACTGACGACCAAACGTTAGAGACAACGGCCTGCTTTTCTCTGTTCACGTATCACACTGACAGACAGACGCGTGGTCAAATATAAACGTACCAGTGACCAGCGCCAACCTTGACACGAGCCTTGTGGCGGCCGCCATGACGGGTTTGTAGTTTGTAGTTTGTAGCGCGAATGGTTACTGAGAGTGGCACCACAGCGGCAAGCTGCAGGGAGGAGACAGCACAGTGACAGGCGAGCCGGAAGCTGCCGAGCTGAGCGGCCGGAAGCTGCAGAGCTGAGCGGCCGGACAGCCCGTCTGCAGCCGAGAGGCGCCTCTGTCAGGACCCGGTGATGTACAAAGATAACTGGATACAGCGTAGGAGAAGCCGCTCCATTCATTCCGAAGAAAGTTGCTCAGTAGCGTATGAAGCAAAACAAGTTTGACTTCCAAGTATAAAATTACCCGGATGTTCCGGCGATCATCCGCATCCACGGGCCCATAGAGCATGCGCACTACCGGTTTACGTAAACCCGCCTCCCAGTTTTTCAGCCTACGTTCATTCACATGAACGGAGGAAGGAAAATAACTCCGAGTTCGGCTATTAGTGCACTTTACTTTTACCTAATGATTTGAATAAGGGCTATTCTTGTGTTCATGCTGGGAAGTTGAATTAACAACAATGTAAGTCTATGGAGAAAAAGGGTGTCAATGGGGTCAGATCAGTCTCAGTATGAATGCATGCTCAGAGGCATTACCAAATGTATTTTGGGATGTGTATCTATACATATCTATATATACACACACACAAAAGACATTTCAATGCACACACAAATATAGTTATTATATATAAATGTAAACAAAATCCACATCTAAAGAAAAAGAGGAAATGTAATCTAAATCCACAAATATATGTATATATGTATACAGATAACTCCCTGTTGAAAACAATGTGTGAATCAAGCGATGTCAAACACACAAATGCAGTGAAGTTCAAACATGACAAGCAGTTTGTAAATGCAGGTTCAACAGTTTGTATATAAATGTAACATCCAAATATGTTTTTGATGAAATTTTAACATTTATTCGTCAATTTCTTTTACACTTCTTTTAAATCATTTGTGTGCATCAGAAATATCAACCAGCTGAGAAAAATTGTTTTTAAATCAAATGAGCTAAATAAATATTCATCTGCAGCCTTCTTAGAATACGAAGTTTTTATAATGTAAAAATTTATTCAAGAACAACTTCAAATCCAAACACAGAAAATAAAAGCCACACAGAGGCTGTGTATATATATATTCATAAAAAGTATCATTTATTTATCAAACATGAAAAAAAAAAAAAAATCACAGTTTGTCATGGATCACTCCACTGCATAAATGAGGCCTGATAGATAGTAGCTATGACAACTACATTCCAGGTCTACATTCTATTAAGTCTGAAAAGACCATTTACCCAAAATATTATTTCACCTGTTTGGGAAAGAGAACAAAACTGGGATTCAGGAGGAAGAGAGAAAAACAGGATTGTTGTCGGGATAAAACATATCCCCTCACCAAAAAACCCCAGAGTTGTATTCCATGAGTTGTATTCCACGAGGACCAGCCAGCCAACAAGTTCTAATGAAAGGATGCAAAACATACCTGCCACAAAAGAATATCTTTCAAACACGAGACATCTTAAGTGCAACACTGTATTTGATCAACTCAAAGATTTTCATGAACAACAAACTTGATGTTAAATACGGTAGGGATGTAGAAATGTAAAGTGTAATGCTAAATGTATCAGAGTATCCAGTGTATGGTCAGGAGGGAACCAACATGTAAAAGCTGTGCCAACAGATGATTATCTGTATGAAAGTGAACCATTGTGTGTCAGAATAAAATGCTAGTGTGCTAAATTGTGGTTTGGGCTTAAACTGCAGACCGGGTGAATAGATGTAGTTGTCTGGGCTGGGCAGAGGCGCAGGTTGAATTTAGCAGTGTCATGGTGAAACTCAAATCTGATGGAGGTGCATTAAAGAATTTCTTCAATCTAAACTTCCCCCTTTTGCTTTAAATCGTGTCAGAATCACAAGGAAACATTTTTGTGCTATAGCTACTTAAAGGACAAGGCTCAATGTCAACAGATCCCATGTGAAGACCAAAACCATCAATGTGCTAGTCCACCCCGCACTCCTTTGACTGACTACTACTGCTCTCAGCTCAAAGACCATTGGTTCCTCAGCTATTTCCCAAACACCTTGATACTGTAGTTTTTTATGCAAACATTACTCAACGAGCAAAAAGTGCATTTGTTTGGGACTATTTTCAGCTGTGGATGAATACATGGATGAGTCCATGTTCATTATGATGCAACATGTCACCCAGTGCGACAGTGGGGCTCATTGCTGTGTTTTCTTGATAGTTTGTGGACAACAATGGAGCTCTGTGGCCCAGAGGAAGAAGACATATCAGGTTTGGGATACAGAGTTCAGTAACAATTAACTGTTCTGGTCTTTGCACGGGATTTGTTGACGATAACAAACGTATAGAATATTGCTTAAGCTCATCCTTCAAACATTTGTGTGTGAGACTTGTCAACGTTGATCATTTAAACCAACAACTATCTGGAAACTATTCAGCTATCCTGCAGCAGACACGCAGTAAAACGTACTTCATTACAAACCTAAAAAATAGAAACATGTTTGGAGGGGAACATAAAAAACAAAGTTTTTAAATGTTCTCCATTATCAAACAGCTCACTGACTCAATGCACATGATTAATAGCAAGTAAAACAATGGCATCTCACAATTCCGTTTGTACAGCCCACTACCTCCCTGCTCCTCTTTATGGAAAATATACCATTGAAATATAAAAATGTAAACAAACTGGCAGTGAGCTGCCGAAGCCGTCGCCAGTCGAGTGTCAGTCTGGGCCACGCGTCCGGCTGCACAGGTCATGTTTTCAGGCACTGGTTTCTTACAACAACAGTTCTCCTCATTCCAATGCTACTGCCAGCTGACGCATTGTTAGTGCTGCACCGAATGGCAGATAACACGGCGACAGACGTTTGGCTGCTTGGATCACCCAATAGATTCTGATGATCTTCACTGCACCCGAAAAGGGAGAGAAGACAGGCGAGGGAAACACCAGCCGATGCCGCTCTGCTTTGAGACAGTGACAGCTGTGTTCTCTGGTGTTCACAGCTGAACACGAGGACTCCTTGATTTTACAAAAACTAAATCAAGTCCTGTTGAAACGGCTTTCATTCAAAATTTAGGTTACAATTATTTTTATTCAAGTCTTTTACAAAAACACTCGTCTTGGCTTTTGTTTGGTTGTATGTAACAAAGTGACATGAGGTACTAAAGTCATAGTTTTCTCCGTCTTCCACAGCTACGAACGGCTGTTGTGCATTTAGTAAAAAGTTGATATTGTCTGTTTGGATCATACTTATGACAGAAGTTTCACAATTTCTGAAAAAAAAAAAAAAAAAATTGCGCTTCTTCCTCTTCTGACAAGCCAGCGGACAAGGACGGTCCTTAAAAATCCGTTGAGGAACTGTGACCCAGAATACAGGTGAGATGTGGACCAATCACTCAGAGTCTGACAGGACGATGACCTCGTCTGGGTCACACTGTGTGGCCACGTTGACCTGGAAACAAACACACAGTGAGTAGTATGATCACGGCTCACTGTTTTCTTGTATTTCCTCAAGAAAATCTGAATTTATCACTGTGTAATTTAATTATTAAACAGGTGAAAATCAGACACAGATTACCGGTATTTCATTTCATTCTTAATTTGAGAGTCATTGGCTGGAGCCCCTTTCTCTCACATTCTCTTGTTTGAACTTTTGATTTTAGAAGCATCTCCTGAGCTACTCACGCCGTGAACTGTGGAGGACAACGACTATTTGTAGGAGGAAACGCATCAAATATGTGTCAACATCGGTTTAAACTGATGTGTTCCTCTTTCAAATGGGTGAAAAATCTGTAAAAACTCATGTAGTCGATGTGACATTGATAAAGGATGAGAAACAGCTGTATAACATAATGATACAACGTAATAAAAAAAGATATAGAAATAAGATTTAATGACACACACGAAATTGTCCTATGAGCACCCACCTTGTTTTTCTTGGGGGGCGGAGTTGACTGAGAGCTGCTGACCATTTCATTGGTTGGAGTATCTGCTCGGGTTGACTCTGCCTGCTGCAGAGAGTTGCAGCTGAAAACGCCCATATCCAGAGGGATGTCTGCCTCACTGGGGAGGGAACGGGCGGGGAGGGAACGGGCGGGGGGGGGGGCAAAGAGTTTTAGAGGGAATATCAGAGGTAAAATAAAAACCAACAAGAAAAAAAGTATAACGGTTTAAATACTTGCTGTTACATTAATCATATATTATTATTAATTGAAGAGCACTAGGGCTACAACTATAGTGGCATTTTAAATGCATTACAGTTTTCTTGACTGTGGAGTCCCAGACTAAGTGAACTGTATCTCAACCTCTGTTCCTCTTCATCAGTGAGAGTATGTGTTGAGCACACAGCACAGCTTAAAAAGGTGCTGATGCAAACTGGAACTGAAGAATCAAGAAATACAGATGTGTTGTTTCGTTAAATTGTTGACTGATTTGCTGTTGAATAAGTAGTAGTCTGGCTCGTCGACATTCAATCGAGAGATCACACAGGTGCTGTTTAACACAAGACCAGGTTGAGTCCTGGACCAGACTGCTTTGACCAAATCAGCAATTTCACCTTGACAACACGGGAGTAGGTGGTCTGCCGCTGCACTGATCGTTAGTTAGTTGGTGTTATGACTGGGACTGTTTGTCAGAAGAGTCTGGTGGCTTTGAAGAGAGCAGAAATAACGGCTTCAGCTCCTGTTGAGAAAGGGCTGTCTGGCAGCAAAGTAAAGCTGCGAAAATATTCTAAATATAGCGTACACATGAACTGATATTGACTTGTTTAGGTGTCGAAACAAAGTTTTGCTGCTGCCCCGCCCACAGCAGTGCATTGCTTTGCATCTGTGCTGGTCCTTCTCCAAACAGGGGGCATACCGACCGCCCTCTCTTTGCATTACATTACAGTCATTTAGCAGACGCTTTTATCCAAAGCGACTTACAATAAGTGTATTCAACATCGGTTTTCGAGAGAACTAGTCACCAGAAGTAATAAGTGCATGTCCTTTCCTCAAACAAGCATCTAAGAGCATCGCCAACATACAGTGCAGAAGCAAACGAATGCCAGAAACTCAGTCCAATCACCACTGAGGCAAGCCTAAGTACAGCTATAAAGACAACTTAGTTAAAGCAAGAATAAAATACATATCAGGTTCTGGGTGAGTCAGAAGTTCAGTTCTTGCTCCAGAAGTTGAAAACAGTCTGTAGGTAATACTGTCTGAATAAGAAGCTCAGACAACCACACTAAAAAAAAACAGATCCTCTGAGCTCCTCTTTCCTGTTTTTCATTTGGTCTAAGTTCAGTTAAGTTAATGTTGCTTGATTTTCAGTGTTAATGTACTTTTTTAAATCAAAATATCTAATACATTCATGTCACATATTTCTCGATGTCATGCAGTCCTAATCTATCAGTAACAAAGCCTTCAGTACCTGTCGTGGATGAGTATGTGCTTATTATTTCGGGAGTTCCCTGACGCCGCTTCCTCCCTCTTCCTCTTCTGGCCCCTCGTGACTCTGAGGCTTAGCGGCGGCGACGTGCCGTTGGTCGTCTGTGTGACACAACTTTCTACGATGACCGCTGACGACAGCGGCAAAGACACCCCGTTCGCTGTTGCCGGAGAAACGTCTGCAGGGTCCTGAGTGACTTTGCTGGTGCTTACCAGCACGACTGAAACATGATTGGAGGAATCTACGGGCTCCTCTAAGCCTGCATGGTTACCATTAGACAGCGGCGTCTGGTCGTCAGTCTGCATTGGCTCTGATTGGCTGGGGCTCTGTCTGGGGGAGGGGAGGTCGGACAGCGGAGAGATCTGGGGCTTGCTCTCATCAGAAAGAGGACTGAGTCCACTTGCTGGCTCCTCGTCCTCATCTTTCACACTTTCTTCTTCCCCTGCAGAAACACTTCCTGCCAACCGATCCGTCTGATCCTCCTTGTTGGTGCCTTCACACGCTGGTTCCGCCTCGTTACCGACGTCCTCGTTACCGGCGTCCTCGTCACCGGCGTCCTCGTCACCGGCGTCCTCGTCACCGGCGTCCTCGTCACCGACGTCCTCGTCTACAGAAAGAGGGAAATGAATGCAATGAAATCTTTTCTCTCCGTCGCTCCCACTAATACAATCAGAGAGAGACTTAGTCTAAACACTGAAGCAAAACATGTCTTAGAAATATGTTAACACCATTTAAAAGTGGCAGGAAACTGGATTTACTGTTGAAACTTCAGAAAAAAAAGAAAAAAAAAAGAAACATTTCATTGAACATCTCTGCTCTCACCTGGTCCGTTCTGCTGGGTGCTGGCCTGGATCTCTTCCTCAATGTCTGGGTCTGATGATTCATCTTCTTCATCGTCGTCATCCTCCTCCACCTCTTCTTCTTCCTCCACCTCTGCCACTCCGTTCACCTCTTTAGTTCCTTCTCCGTTTTCTGATTTGTGGGTCTGAAAATAAGTTGTGAGGGTCAAACAAGGAAAAACGGAATCAAAAAAAGAAACAGAGCTGTCAGAAGCAAGATAATGTATCATAATATATTTCTCTAATGAGTTTTATTTCTATGTAATTGTATGCATTACTGTGGAGAACGCAGTTGAAAGATCATAGGGATACAACAATTCTAGGAACACATTTTCATACATAAAAATGAAACCAAAAGCATGTGAAACACTGAAAGCAGAAGACTGATGATTTTCCTCCTTCCACAGACGCTCTCTTACCTCTTTCTCCTTGCTGTCTTTCTCCAGCCGTTTGGCCCTGTCCTGCTCCTCCGCGTCCTCTTGTTTGATGGCGTAGTTGGTGATGACCTCCTCGAGACGGGACAGAGCCACTTCTCTGTTCGACCGAAGCTTCCGCAGCAGTGAGGGGTCCTCCAGTGCCGGGTCAGTGGCTTATGGGGGGGAGAGAGGAGCAGTGGGGGGGAGGAAGAAGGAATAGATGAGGCGAGGGCAAGGACAATCAATTAAGAGTCAGATAAGAGATGGGTGTCTGCACCAGTGGTCCCTTCAACCAAGTCAAATGTAAAGACACGGCACTCCTTAAAGAGACAGTGTGAAGGATGTGGTGGCATCTAGAGGTGTGGTTGCAGACTACAACCCCTCCACTGACTCCTCCCTTTCCAAGACTGCGGTCACGTGAGCCGTCGAATGCAAAACCAGGGTAACACCATTTGCCTACATACCATAGCAACACTCCTTTAGGAGCAAGTACCACGGTTTTGCACTCTGCGGCTCACGTTACCGCAGTTTCACAAGCGTGTCCGAGAACTACGGTGGCCTCCGGGTAACTTCAAAAAATGAAAGGTTCTCTGGAGCCAGTGTTTGCCCTTTGTGGGCTTCTGTAGAAACACGACAGTGCAACACGGTGGACTCTGTGAAGACGGCCAGCTCCCTCTGTAGATATGAAGGACTCATTATCAGCTAACAAAAACAAGATTCTTAAGTGACTACAAACTCAAGAACAACATTAGTATGAATATTGAATTCCATTTTTGCTAAAAGATCCCCTGAAATGCTACATCCTGGCCCTTTAAAGCTGTGGATCATGTTTTATATACTCAACACAAAGTGTCCAAAAGTTGTTCAAGCCTTGAGAGGAAAGCAGGCGTTTTAAAAACAAGGGTGGAAAGAATTCATATAAGACTAATTTATGGAATAGCTGTAGCACGGAGCTGTACATGAGTAGCTGGAATGTTTATTGTACTTTATTAATCTTTTTGTGTTTACCAACAGACCAAATAAAGTGTCAACTATTACTTCCAAACCCTTGAAGACCTGGAGATCAACATTTCTATCCATACTCATGTGCTGCACGAGACACTGGGTGATTGTTGAAGTGGGATCGCCCTTCAAGGTTTGTTCAAACCAGAAAAGAAAGGTTTCTTGTGGTGCATTTGTGTTGATAACCTGCCTAACGTCAGAACAATGCATTCTAAGAGTCAAGTCTGCCACAGGAGACAGCCTCACCAGGCTTGTAGGCGTCAGTGAGGCGCGAGCCGAAGTTGTACACCAGGTCCAGGTGACGTCTCTCATTCATGCAGCGCCAGGTCTCTCTGAAAGCCTCCTGGGCGATCTGCTCCAGCTGTTTTCGGCTCAGGCACAGGTTGTGGCGCTCATTAGCGCGCAGCACCTGCTGGAAGATGTCTTGGAAATCCGGAGGGTTCCGCTGCGCCTCGGGACTGTTGATGAAACGCTCGATCTGACGGGAGGAAGGAACGTAGGGCAAGGGATCAGGAGCCGATCACATTCACCCACGTACAAATACAGCAACAGGTCCTCCAACATCACCAGTCCATGCATGGCACATAGTTATGTCTTTGTTTTCTCATGTCACTTTGCTTCTATAGGAGGTTCTTTCACATTGAAATAACAGCTGTTGACTCTCGTTACTAAATTTGCCAAACCTTTTTTTATGAGCTACTTTATCCACTTTGTCCTGCTTCAAAAGTATAAAGATATAACTATTGATAGGCTAGAAATAAAGGTTTAGCTTTGGATATTTCAACTCATTTTGAGGTTCTGCAATTTTCTGTTTTGTATCGTGCTCTGGATGTTTTTGAAAACCTAAATAAAAAGAGTAATAGTGATCAAATCTAGCTGTGAGCAATAATAATCCTGTTCATGCAAATAAGAGTTCAGCTGTGAGACATTTAACAAGGCAGATGCACAACCTGGTGTCAGCACATACAAAATGAATACTGCTGAACTTAAGATATACCTAAGCAGGTCAGAGGTCACTACCAACATCTACTATGGGAGCCAGGATCAAGATAAAACAACCCAATCACAAAAGTGAACACTACGTTGTACCCAGTGTGTTACTTTCCAGGACATTCAAACTGACTAAAGCAACCACCAGCTCACCTTCCTGTTGATCTCAGGGTAACGAGTGCTTTTGTAGGGGATCCTCTGCTCAATGACTCGGCCCGTTAGTGTGCTGCACTCCTTCAGTTCACACAGCTTTTCATAAATCTTTATCATCTGGAAGAGAAGAAGTAGAGGACAGAAGAAGAGGCGTGACTAGCGGTCACACAACCTGGCATTTGACAGCTTTCAGCCGTGTTTATCAGCAGTGGAGCCCCGAGCCTAATCAACCTGCAGGCTCACCTTGCGTTTGAGCTTGTGTTCCTGGATGTATAAAGAGTCCTCAGTTCCCAGGTCATCTAAATTCAGCTCGGCC
This sequence comes from Melanostigma gelatinosum, assembly GCF_949748355.1. Classification (NCBI taxonomy): domain Eukaryota; kingdom Metazoa; phylum Chordata; class Actinopteri; order Perciformes; family Zoarcidae; genus Melanostigma; species Melanostigma gelatinosum. The sequence goes on along the minus strand of NC_136650.1, from coordinate 3,747,813 downwards.
TGCTGCAGGCGGCAGATCTCGTCGTTGTACACCTTCAGCAGGTTCTCCAGGTACGCTATCTGAGAGAAATTGAGAAAGGACGAGAAGTGTCAGTGTCGATTCATCCTGGTTGCTTGTGTTTCCCGTATCAAGTTGTATGTCGGGATGAAAGGAAAAAGAAGAATTGGGTGCGATCAGGGGCGGACTGGGGGAAAAAAAGTGTCCCGGGAGTTTACTGTCAGACCGGCCCACTCAATACACGGCGCGTTGCCCACTCAATGCATCGCACGTATCGACCAGTCAGTGGAAAAATACCCATACACTTAACATTATTTTGGATGATTACAAAGAAATATATAATGATGTATTTATAACTATATATCATTTCTCAGCAGGTGCTTCATGTCTCTCACTCCCTAACTGTCCGTGCTGGATCCGTCCCCGTTGTTTTAAAAAGGTAAATAAGTTATTAGCATGACGTCATCCAGCTAGCCAAACCTGTCTGGTGTTCAGCTAGTAGAGAAGCTTCGCATGTACTGCTTCCCTTTCCCGCGAGTCTGCTGTCTGATTGTGCAGTTTCTCCGCCAAAGTTCTCCTCTCAAACGGCTCTTGGAGGAGCAGCGCTCGCGCTCGCCTGTAGAGACTAGTCTGGACGGAAACGCGCAGCTTGAAGCTGAATCTATTTGAGGATGCTGATTGGCTAAATTGTACGTCACTCATTTATATCTTTAATCAGCATTAAAGCATCATTGGCTAAACTGCTTCATAGACCCGCCTCTTTGGGGCAGATTGCATGCTGGGTGTGTGCTTGTGTGTGTGTGTGTGTGTGTGTGTAGGGCTGCTGCCGGCTCACAGATGGAAACCATGAGTGTCAATACAGATCGCGAGGAGTAGTATAAATATCAGTCAGCGATTATTGACTTTAAGTGTTAGTCAATTTAAAACGTGTTCTGTGAAGCATAGAATATAGTCGGGTCGGAGATCTCAGAGCGAGGGCCGGTTAGTGATGGAGGTGGGCCGGTATTGGACCCCTGGGTGCGATTGGTTAATGGTTTCTTGGCTACCAAGTAAAAACAGGTGACAACTACACCTTAGTGAGGTACTAATTGCATTAAAGACATTGTATAAGCTGCTCAAAATTTGAAAAGAATACCTTCATGTGTCCATTAAAAACCAATATACATTAAAAAATCCATCACAAACCCATTTACTGCACACTGCTCATTCATCAATCATACTTTATGCTCTCTGATGTGATCTTTATCCATTCTACTTTTATGAATAGTACTTTATAAACACTGAAGAAACTTGAAACGTGCCATAAAAATCTGATTTCTAATTATTCATCACATGTCTAGTGTTCAACACTAACCTGTCTCCTGGATGCCCTCTTTGCCTTTTTCTCTGCTTCCGGTCCCTCCTTGCTGTTGCCCTCCTGCAGCCCTGAGGTGGAAGGTTGCTTATCCCCCGCTGCCGGTTTCACCCCGTCCTCTTCCTCATTCATCTCATCTTTACTCTCGTCTTTCACTTTGGGCAAACCAGAGGTAAACTGGACAGAACTTGATGAGGTAGAAAGCCCGGGTTCAACCTTGGTGAGGGCCTGCCTCCTCTTCGCTGCATGCTTCCTGAGTGCAGTGCAGAGTTCAATGATGTAGACAAAGGTTTTGGACGGGTTGGCCTGAGTGTGAGTCAGACATCGTCCCAAGGTGTTCCTGAACTCCACGGAGAACAGATACTCTGGGGAGGCCTTGGCATGCTTGGTTTGGAGGAAGGTCAAGACCTCGGGGCAGTCCTGGGTGTGAGTTGAGCAGTGCTCCACGAACTAGGAGGGAGGAGGAGAGAAAACACCCATGATGACAAGGCAAGGTGACAGAGGAGGGAGAGGGAGGAACAATTATGAACGCCTTTACAGCAAACATCATGAAAACTATACATGCGTGTACATGTTGGCCGTCCAGACCGGTTAGCGAGCTTGACACTTTAAATTTGAAACTGTTAACATCAAAATGTCTGCTTGTTACATGGTCGGTAGTCAGAATAGATGTTCAAACAGTGGACTTCCGACAGGTTCACGACCGTTTCAGAGCAACAGGTGTTTCAGTTTAACGAGTGATTGAGTTAACCGGTGAATTTCAGTCGAATGCGTCCGTGGTTGCACGTAGTAACTTATGGTTGGCATAGATAACAACCACATGAGTATGTTTTTAAAATATATCAAGCCACTAAATATTGGGCCACTTGCTAATGTAATCACACACATCACTACAAGCACACAGATCTGGAAAGTCAATTTGTTTAGGTTGCATTCGCGACCTTTGGTGGCTGATGCGCTTTCATATCTTGACAAGCAATTGCAATCCGCCATAATTCTGTTGCATAACTGTGTGCGCACACGTCTTCATGTTCAAACTGTAAAAGGCCGTTTAGAACACGTACAACAGCACTTTGTGATTCAGGTTTGTTCCAGTTTCAATGTAATGTGTCATTGTAATTACAACTCTCTGGTATTTATAAGTATCGTCATTAGTTACAATGGACGTTTGCGTATCTACATTATCATGGGGTACAGAGATCAATGCAATGAAAAGTGAAAAGTATGAGCACACTGGAATAGGCTTCATGACTTCTTCAAAAGGGAGCTTTTCATTCCAGCGTGTATATTAGTTGCCATTTCATACAATACCCCCAATTCCATCAAGGAGAGAAATAAGCACAGCTACCAGCCAAAGGCTAATATACTTTGGACTGGACATTTACCACTGTTATTCTAGCAGAAAGCCAACAATTATATTGGCACATTTCTAAATAATCGGCAAGGTTTGAGTAAACACACTCAGTTGTGCCCCTTAACCGTCTAACCTCACCTCAGTGAACAAACTCTGATTCTCAGCCTGCAGAACATGAGTGTCCTTCTTTGCTGAGGCGAAAGGCGACTGGGTAATGTGAGTAGGGGGGGCAGGCTGCTGAGCTCTGCGTGGCAAGACTTTTTTGGCTTGTTGATGAGAGGACGAGGCTGAGCAAGAGGGTTGAGGCCTCTCCTCGTCATCGTCATCAAGGACGATGATCTTATCCGCCATCGAAGCGGGAGCCACCGCCATCCAAAACGTTGGTGATTTCTGCTTTCAGAAAACAAAAACAGGGAGAATGTTGATCATGACAACTGAAAGTACAAGATGTCAAACAAGCAGAAGGATGTTGAATATCAAACAATATGAAAGTTGCAGTGTTCTGGTGGAACATGAGGGAATTGGTGAGTTTAATAACAATACTGGTGACAAATAACTGATGTATATTTTGTATTAATAATCTAAATAAGCTCTTAACTAAAGCTGTCCAATAAATGCAGTGGAGTAATAAGAACAATATCGGCTTCCCAAATGTAGTGGCGTAGAAGTATAAAGTAGCATTAAATGGAAACACTCAATGAAAGTACCCCAATATTTTACTAAAGTACAGTACTTTTAGACATTCTTGTTAGACTGCGAGTAGCATTCATGAATCCAGACCATCAGGGATAAAAGTGAGAAATATTTTCAAATGTACTATATTGTAATTCATTCCCATATGCATACTGCTCAGAGTAATCTCAGTGACAGCTCTTCTGCCAACAGTGAGGGTCTCTTCATCTACTCATAGCTCTGGCTCATACACTGTATACATACCTGTAGATAAAGAGGGTCTGGCTGTGCGAGACTACTTTAGTCATAGGTGTGGGGCATGTACGGAGCCCCTGAAGGGACATGGTAGATTGTTAATGATGGGGGGGGGGGGACCTTGGCGTTTGTGAGGTGAAACAAAAGAAATAAAACTCGCGTTGTTTTTCGTGGCTCGCCTCACAAACGTCAAAGTATTTTCTCTAACCCTTCAGCGGCTCTGTACCGCTGATGCATGTAATAGTTTGTTTGATATTCTCCCTCCCTTTGTAGATAGTTTTACTTCATATATACAGTAAAATACACTGAAAGAAGGCCATATGTTTGTGAATTTAGCTATGACTCTACCCCTTACTTCATGGGCAAGCAACGACGCCATTTAACATGAGCATTACGTTATCCGTGGTTTAAGAAACGAAACGAACAGTAAGTGAAGGTAAACAGCGACGTGGTCGAAGCTTGATGACATATTGAGGTTAGCTTTATGACAGACAAAAAGCTATCAAATAGAAATAAAGGTTAGCACTATAACACATTACGACACACTCACAAGTGCCTTACCTCTTGTTTATGAGCCGTTTGACGTGAAGACAAAAAAAGATTATGTTTCACCACAATGCACCATTAAATTCTGTGTTCAGTTAAGCTAACGCTCGTTAGCATTAGCTAGCTAGTTAGCATTGTGACAAGTACAGTTAGCGTTAAGTGCGCGAAGTAAGAAAATAACGAGCTGGAAGAAAAGCCAGTGCCTTGTTTTTTAAGACATAACCCAACGTTACTATACAAACAAATCCACGATACTATTTAAAACCAATTTTTAATCCCACATACTTTCTGTCTTTCTACCAAAACAATGCTCATCAACTTCGCTATGCTGTCGACTCAAAATCGCTAGACTTATCGAAAGTGTACCCGCTAAAGTCCTACCAGCACCAACGCCTCTGATTGGTTCATAGATGGTTTACGGCCAGTAATGTCGTTACCCATTGGGTGATTTGCTCCCCTGGAGTGCCATTGCTATATTTTGATAATTTTTTTAACACGTCAAAATCCAGGAAGTGCATTAAAACCTATATACAGATGATTTAAACCTAAACGTAACGTTATATAATAATTAACGTTGTATCAAACACCAATTCTAACTTGAATGCGCTCACTTAAATCGAATAACACAAACAACAAACATCGTGAACATAAAGACACGCAGGAAGAGCTATTTCACGTTTGCGTTAATCTCATAGATGCCAAATTAAAGACATTTGTTTCTCCCAACCTTGACATATTTCATACTTTAAATGTATTTAATAATTATTTCAAAATTATTGATAATAAATCATGAATGTATGGTGAGTTGCTGGTATGAAACAGTTCTGTTTTATGTATTATTTCATTTCTTAGTATTATGTCTCTCTATTCTGTCTAAGATTCTAACATGTTTTAGTTAAAAACACAACTCCGAATCAATTTAGTTTTATTCTGAAAAGGACAACGGAAGTTACACTTTCTCATTAATTCTAGCTTGAGTTCACTTTGTTGGAACATCAGTCAACTTTTACACTTTGTATCTTACTACTCTCAAACTTTGAGAGAAGTTCATCACAAGGTTTTTTTATTTAGAAATATTTCTCATCCCTGCGGAATTAACAGCAAGAAAATAAAAACAGCCCAGCCATTACAGTCTGTTAAAATACTGCCCTATGAATTCATTTAAGAAGACACATTTTCCCTATTATACTATCATAAATGAACACGTGACCATTTTCAGTTTGTTTTCCAACAATGTGGCACTATAATTATAATCTTTGAATTCTAACACAAATTTAGATTTTCCGTGGGGTAGAACTATGTGCTCTGTTTGTACCATTTCCTTCACACGGCTTTATAAGTTTAATAGTGCAGTAGCCCAGGCTGTTGGAGCATCATTCCTACTCACACAAAATGAGAGCAATACCACTCTAACACACAAGAAACAAAAATGTCAGAATATACATACATTCTTTTTTCTATATTTACAAAAACAAGATTCTGTTTGTGGGTTTGGACAGTTTAGTCCAATAGTCATTTTACTGCCCTGGATCATTTATAAACAATGTTAATTTAGTTCTTGCTGTTTCTTAAACATAGAGGAGAATCATATGGAAGCATTAACATCTTCAAATTGAAGCTGATATTTCAACACTATTTCAAAATTCCTCTAACTTTCTGGCACCCTTCCAGTGTCTGTGACAAAATATAGTATGCAAACAGTGGGAGGACAATGTGATATAACAGCTATATCGCTTTAAAGTGACAGAAATATCACAAAAAACATGTTTAGACTGAGCAGAAGCCCTTTGCCACTGATATCCTAGCAGAACTGGACCTGTGAAAAAAAAAGGTAAAATTGAGAGGGATTTACCACAATAGCCTTAAACTAAAAGACATAAGTGTCTGGAGGATAGTCACTTCTGAAACCCCATCCCAGATATCAAAACAGACAGGCTTGTTGGTTCAGTATCACTCTTCCACAGCAGTTGACTTCGTTCTTCTTTACTTGTCTTTCTGTAAGTAGAAGTGGAAAGTTATTATTGAAATGAGACATGTAAAACACCCGGGAGCAGCACCAGGGTTATAATAAAGTACAAGTGGTCTGTGTGAAAACATTCAGAATTATACATTTTGTGAATAAATATTTGAAAAGGTAACATTACCTTGTCTTGTTGACCAGCCTCATCTGAGCCTGTGTGCAGTGAAAAGATAAAAAAGTCAAATATAGAAATGGAATTGAAATATATTAATGTGTCTTATTAAATATCAATCTGTCTTGCAGTTTAAAATAATGAAATGGGTGCAGACAATCAATTATCTCTGTTAGTATACACGGCATTATTTCTGGATTATTTGTTACCCGAGCTGGTGAAGATCCAAGAGACAAACTTGATAAGACCGTAGAGCACCAGCGCTACACCGACCATTGCCATCGAGTCCTCAATGGAGGGGGTGCTGAGCCCTGAAAAGACAATAGAGGAGTTCAAACAGAATTGATTCCTATACATTTGACTTGCATCTTAGTCGTCAAGCTTGATGAAAGTAATTCATTTTAAGAGTTACATATTCCACCAGAGCCATCACACAGAGTAGATGTGTTAAAATAATCGTATCTCCGTTTAAAATATGTTAAAGAGGATGAGCTTTGCCATTAATGAGTATGTTTTACTGGCCAAACAGCATACAATGACCATAATCCAGCTCAATGAGTAGCAGTCTCTCTATGACATATGTCAGATTGATATGATGTCTTTAAATGATGATATTCAAGGTGTGACTGCTGGTGAATTAACACACATCTATTGTATGTATAGATGTAACTAAATGCAGGGGTGGATTTACAGAATTGGATATCCAAGCAGGTAGACGTTCACTGTTCATTGAACTAAAGGCGCAATGTGTAATACCTGTCCACCCGCTCCAAAAGCATAGAGGGAAGCATTTCACCTCTACACCTGGGTCCATACGATCACAATTTACAGTCGTGAGCTCAAATATAAGGGTGGACTAAATTGGGGTTCCTTGAAAAAGGCAGTTTTTGCCTATTAAAATGTGATCAACTTGGAGTGTGCTTAGAGAAGAGTTAGAAGTGGAATGTATAATGTGAGTTTGTTGGACAAAAATACTGCTGTCTCTGTTTCTCTGTCTCCCACACAATCTGAGTTGTAAAAGGTGGAGATTGCGCATGTGTTCTGGTACGAGGACCAGGAATGGTGTGAAAGGACATGTCTGACTGGCAGCAAGTCAGACTCAATTCACTGACTTCAAAAACAGCGATGATCCTGGCAGCAGAGCTGGTTACACCCACTGAGACAGCGGCTGCATTAACCCCCCTTCCCCCAAACAACTCCACAACCCCCAACCGGAAAGCACAAAGGCACTGGCAAGATGAGCGGTGTCATGGACAGTTCTCTTCACCACCCACACGAGAACGAGCTACCTGAACAGTCACTGCACTCACAGACTCAACTGAACTTTTTGACAGTGATACACACTTACATGAGTGAAAAGCAAATTCCCCACCATTGGACGACGAAGAAACACCCAGAACGATGTGACCTTAGAGGCACAATGTGTTGTCGACTGTTTTTTAGCATGTCATTTGTAACACCTGTTCTGCTTACACATCATGATGACACCTATGTGTAAAGAATAATCCTTTTCCCTCAACAGCTTGTACTTACTTTAGCAATGCCACACGAGAACTGTTATAAATGCTTTTACATTTTTTAGAAATATACAGAGCAACTAGTTATGAGTGGATGGTGCATTGATGGATACAACTGTTTAATGTACTCACTCTAAAGAGTGAGTAAAGGGGGAACTGTGAGGGTTTTAAGTTTTATTTCATGCATTCAGTGTCTGTGAGATGGGGTTTGAGGAATGTGCTGGAGTGGGGGTGGTGTGAAAGTGGCAGGGAGAGGTGTGAAGTGTAGGACAATGGGGCATAGGCCCAGGTGGGGCTTGTTGGACTTCAGCCAATCAGTGAGCTGATCGATGAGCTGAGGAATGCAACTTTGAGGGGACACCCACTGCTACGATCATTATTATTAGTAGTCACATTGCTATTACTATTGCCGATACCATTCCTGCTTTTGTTATCATTATTATTCTACTATATCCACTTCTGATCTTAATATTAGTAGTCATCATTTTTCCATCATTATTCTGCTTAATACTCTCATCACATGAATCATTTATGTCATATGCATTGAATGTGTTGTAACTCTGTTATGTTGTTCATTCTGTAGACATGGCATCGATCACACTTCTGTCCATCCTGATAGAGGATCCTCCTCTGTTGCTCTCTCTAAGGTCTCTTCCTGTTTTTCTCCCTGTTAAAGATGTATTTTTGGGGAGTTTTTCATGTTCTGATGTGAGGGTCCTGGGACAGAGGATGTCACATGTGTACAGATTGTAAAGCCCTCTGAGGCGAATTTGTGATTTGTGATTTTGGGCGATACAAAATAAATTGAATTGAATTAATGTCATGTCTGGACAGTTTGTCTGGTGGCGGGGGCCCGGGGGTGGCAGAGACAAGAGAACGACTCTACTTCTTCGTCCTCTGGGCTGAGGGCAGACTGGACGCTGCAGTAACTCGCCCTCGCCTCTCCACGTCTTTAACGTAACGCCAGCAATGAAGCTCTTCACTCTGTTGATAATGTTTGCTCATTTTTTTTCAACGTTTTAAACTAAAATGGTCAGATCTTACACATTGCACCTTGTGAATAGAAAATGGCATCACATAACTGTCACGCTTCCGTTAAAACCAGGAAAACCAACACGTAGGCTACAGTATATTATAATAAACAAAATTTCAAATAACATCTGGTTTTACATTGATATAGCTGCCTTTTCTAATTCAACCATTCCTGGCAACATGCAGAAAGAACACCACCTGGCCTCTACTTGTTGAACAAAAACGTATAAAATAAATCATTCAGTTTTACCAACGACAGTGAGGGTCACGCTGGCCCGTCGTGTGCCTCCAAGATGGACAGCCACACAGGTGACCTCCCCTCCTGGGCCCAGGTCCAGCTGGGTTGTGTCCAGCTCCAGCCGGGTGCTCTGGCTATAGGTTCCATCCCAGGCCTGCCTGTGGCCCGTTACGCTGCCTGATCCCAGAGGCCTGGACTTCCCATCGGTGCCTTTGAACTCCCAGCTCAGTTCCAGGGAGAGGGGGGCAAAGCCGGACGCCTCACACTGGACGGTCAAATTCCGGCCGGGAACAGCGAGGGGCAGAGGGGACGGGTGGAGGGAGAGGGATGGAGGTTCTGGGTAGAAGGGGAAAAGAGCGGAGGAGCAAAGAAAAAGGGAAAGACAGTAAGAGAACGTTAATAACAATCTGGTTCAATGAAATCTAGGTTCTTCTGGAGCTTATGAGCTCCTAATTTCCAAACGGAATAATTAGTTTATTTCAGCGTTGTATGACAGCAAATACTAAACAATAACAGTTTCCCCTTTCCCTCACCTACAATCTCAAGCTCCAACGCCACCTGAGCCACAAGGTACGGCAGATACACCGTACAAATATACATCCCGGAGTGACGCACTTTAGCCTCCAGCAGGATCAGGGACGCATTCCCTTTCTGGTGCAAACCCTCAAAGTCCAGCGTGGCCCCTTCCTCTTGGACATCAGCCAAGCGGTCCATTTTGCCGTCGTAGGCCAGAACCAAGCGTCCGTCGCCTCGGAACTGGTAGCGCCACTCTACGGCAAAACCCGAGCCGGACAGAGGCGAGGAGGGGTCGACCCAGAAGCCGCAGTCCAGCAACACTGGTTCCCCGAGTCTGGACTGCACCGAGACGGTTTTAGTGGTCACACTCAGGATCACTGAGGAGACAGAGAGTGAGGAGACAGAGAGTCAAGTCGATTACATTTTTGTGTACGCATCTCAACCATGTTGTGGGTGGCTGTTGGTAACAATCATCATTTTGCGGACTGGTCTTCTGTGTCATAAATCATTACCATCGTGCTCTTTGGTTGCTGTGGGAGCACGCGTGATAGTGGAAATGGCCAGCTGTCCGTTGAGGCCCTGAAGGGCGGTGGAAAACCAGTCAGCCTGCAGGTTAATGGGGCTGGAGGCGGAGTCTGTGAGTGGAGCGACCCATTTGAGGGTGGAGGGCTGCGGCAGGAAGGGGTTGATCTCACACTGGGGCTTCTCGACTGAGCCTCTGGGAGGATTGAGAGAGCGGTGGCAGAGAGTGGCAGCTGGGTCTGAGGAAACAGGAGTCAGACGGGTCACATGTTTCCGTCGCTACGCTTAAAAGCAGGTCACAGATGCTCGCTCTGCTCCTACGTAAAAGAAATCTGAAAATCTGTAGAGGGAGATGGCAGAGAGATAAATACTAGGAAAATCACAATACTTCTTTGTTTCCTTTTCTGATAACTTCCTAGTTAATTATGGAATACTTGGCTGAGAAATTCAAGTTTAAGCCTGGAAAAAAATAAATGATGAGATTAAGCCACACGGAACCCATATATTATTGATGTAATATTAAACACGAAAGGTTTGTTTTATATGTAAAAAGAAAAAAAAAGTATAGCGGACGCCGTAGCTGGGGAACACATGATTGCTGCATTTGTGTAGCGCATCTATTTAATGCTCTCCATTTACTTTGAAGGTAATCAGAAGAGTACACACACACACACACACACACACACTGAATTACACCCAGTGCATACAGAATTCTCTCTCACACGTCTACATACATGTGCGGTCACACATCCCGTTCCGCGTGTCATTTTGAACTGACCGCTGATAAAGTAGGCTCTGTCGGGGTCGATGTTGGACGGAGCCTGTTGGGTCTCTGCGGTGTGGCGGTCTGTTCGGATGTGAAGCAGGGATTTCTCCTGGCTTGTAGCTGCAGCTAAACCTCCTCCTCGACCCGTCTTCTCCTGCACCAACCAGCACTCCAACACTGGACAGCTGCTGCTGCAGGCTTCAGACAATAGATCCAACAAGAAAGGAACAATATAAAACAAACCACAGTGGAACAGGAATATAATACTCAGATTATACTAACTATAAAATAAGTTAATGTCATTGGAAATACAAAAACGCATCCGGGCATTGCAAGAATCAAACCCTAAACCCTATGACTTTCCCTTTAGGCAGCTAAATACACTGTGGCTGACTGAAGTGGTTCAGAGTCTTGCTTTCACTTTTATTCTCTTTGCTTTATGTCAATGTTTAGACATGAAACAAAACTTCGGACAGAGTGGGCAGTGTTCTGTAGAAAGTCGAACACAGTTCGGCCTATGTGCTCCCTTTGTGTTCTCCCTGTATCATCATGTCTATGGAGGCTATGGTTTTCAGCTGTCTCATGTATTCATTCAGTGAGACCTCGAGTTGTTGTTTCCGGGAACACTGTCGGCCACGAGAGCGCGCTGCTGCACTGAACGCTTCACACCAACGTCCCTTCGGAACTGTATCTTCATTTAAAGTCATCCATGTTAAAGTTAACAGTGTGCGATGAACAGGACATTGTTTCACACGTTATATTACGTGAATGGATTCCATGCTTGATTCGGCTGACGGAGAATCACATATAACTATATTTAAATCGTTTGAGTTTTAAAGTTAAAGTTATGCACACGCCTCCATTGTCAACTTATACTTACAGCTGTTTTGGTATAGGTATTGATTTTTCTGTAATAGTATTAAGTATATCAGCAACAGAATATCTTAATACATATTTCCCAAATTTGCTGCAATTGAAGATATGCACATTCATATTAAGTAGCCTGGCTGTATGTTCATGTTGTCCACGGAGCTCGTGTCATTACATGAGAAAACACGCATCGGTTATATGTATAGTCTATGGTCGGCTATGTGGCAGCAGCAGAGGCAAAATATCGACGACGGATTCAATTATTCGACTGTTAGCGCAACCTTACCTTTAATGAAGCAGACCACTGCAACCAGCGACAGTTTGTAGATCGTAGAGAAGTTCGTCATGATTGTGTCTTCTTCTGGCTGTCTGACACTCAAACAAAGTAGACTTTATCGGGCTGGTTTTCCCCTTCAACTACAGGATCATTTTAGTTTCACTTTCACGTAGAAGCTACAAAAAACAAAACAAATTCCGGTCATAATTTCAAAATAAAGCCGCCATAATGAACGCTTAGCGACAGCAAATGTTAAGTTACAACTGAAAATTAAGCCTGACAGCCTGACAGCAGTAGAGTCCCTGTGAGAACAGGTCAGATGAGGACAAGAGAAACAATCAACAGTCTTAAACGGACCAGCATTCATCGCGTCACCGTACACATATAATCTTTGTTCAACACATTAAGGTCATGCCCCTCGCATACAGAGATAAGACTAGTGCTGTGTTCTGTTTTCATGCAACTTGTCTGTCAGTGTAACTAATTCCCATTCACTATATTCAACATGTAGGTTATTTTCCTTTATATGGTGAATGTATTGTAGATTTAAAACCAGCAGGACACTCTTTATTTATGGCTTTTCAGTCTAACAACATTCAAGTTTAACTGATGCTCATCTTTGATTATATTTCCGCAGAAAGTATCTTCTTTGACTCCAGAGGACTGCAGCAAAAAGAGGACAAGAAGCTTCGACGGCCTGTCAGGGACCACAGTGAGATAACGATCATGTATGCCAAAATATGCAAATCATGGCAGAACTCGGTGTCAAACACCAAACACAGAAACGAAACCTAACGGCCTCATCACGTGATTTCACAGAAATGGTACAGAGTGATGTGCTGTTTCTGCCCAGCAGAGGCGCTCTGACGCTGTTACTGAGTCCTGAAAAACACAACGACCATGAAGGCCTCATGAACTGCCAGAAACAGAACCAGGGGTGTTTGACAGAGGGACATTAAACAGAGGCAATCAAGTTGCATTCTGGGTGTTCATTGTGACTCACTGCTTCTGCCTGTTCCAGAGAACAAGTGTGATCTGAAGAGTTTCATTTCTGGGTTCATAAAACAATTAATAACCCCAAACCCCAATATATATCTTCTTATTTGTGTGTGTCTGCCATGTCCAGACAACAAAGGAGGACACAATATCTGTTTGTAATGACTCAATCAGAGTTTGTGCCTCAGAGTCCCCTTTTTACTTTTTTTCTATTGTTCTATTTATGCTTTTATTTCTGTCTATATCTTTTATTCTCTGTGGTTGCCCCCCTGGCATGTTAGTTTAAATGTCTGTGTTTTGCTGTTTCTTACTGACAATTTGTGAAATTGTACATTGTGCAATTGTTGAATAATAACAACAACAAAGGAGGACACAAAATGGCAGCAGGCAGGTGTTCTGAGAGTGAGAGGTGTGGCACAGGAACGACTTGTACAAACACGTATCTGATGTCATACCGTGTGCTTCTTAGTTCAGGAGCAAAAGCTCACAGCGCTGTGTGTTGCAGAGCTCTGCTGTGTATTCTTTCATTGCAAAAAAGACATCATCTCTTATTAAACAATGATAACTTTGAAGACAATGCAGTCAAGCCTCTGCTCAGTTAAATTTAGGTTATTGTACTTTACTTGAGTATTTCCTTTTCATGGTATATTTATACTTCTACTCCACTACATTTCAGAGGGAAATGTTGGAAATGAATTCAGGGTTATATAATAACTGTTCTTATCAGCCCTATGAATATTATATTCACTGTTCTCATAGAGCCCTAATGAACGTGACCCCCACCTGTAGATGTTAGATCATGAAGAGGGAAAGGTAGGAGGAACCAAATCAAGTAGAAATAGTGTATTCACAGAAACACAGCTCACTTCAATCACTACTTTTCATCAGTTACTAACGTAGAGTTTAGGTTATATATCGGTTTCAAAGGAACTTAATCTCTGGACAGATTTGCTGAATATTTTGGATTTGACCACCACAGACGTTCTCAAGTATTTATGACTTTGACTATAATTTAATTTGCTTTGAATTCTGAGGAAATTCTTTCTTTTGCTATACTTAAAAAATAATCCAGAGGAAATTGTGTTGGAAGAAGGATTCAGAGAGAAAAGAGCATTTAAAGGAGGATGAACAAGTAATGAGATGATGAAAACATGCTTTTACTTGATGATTTAAATGTAATATTCAGAAGATATGGTTGAACATAAAACACTGGTTAGCAGAAACATTGGACTCGAGGCTTCAGTTGAAGGAGATCTTCATCGTCTCATCAGCTGTATTTTAATGTGACACTTAAACATTTGTAATCCACAAACCCTGTGACTCAACACTGAGACATCGGTGGAGTTCCTCTTCAACACAGTTCTCCTGGGACGCTGCTTCACTTCAAAAGGACTCCAGTGAATCAAACATAAAGCTGAGAATGATTGTCTCATCTGGAGCTGGAAGCTGTTTATTTCAATTCATGGCTCCTATTTATTGTTGTGTGTGAGGTATTATTGAAGACGTTTCCTGTCCACCGTGTTCACATTCGAGTTGTCTTCATGAATAAAGAGCTTCTGAAGAAACTCTTCAGAGTTGTGTTTCCGTCTAGCTTTCTTCTTCTTTCTTCACATTAAAGTGTTTTTGCTGAACTCTGCTTTGTTGAAGGTGTTTCTCAGCTTTCAGGAGCACTGAGGCTGTTCAGAGACAATAAATACATTCGACATGTATTTATGTTCTTCATCTGATCGATACATGTGATCACAGTCATGGAGCGTCAGGACGTTTCACAAAGTCATGTGACGTCCTCACGTGGTTTCTCATGAGGCGTTCAAAGGCAGAAACATGATTCATCCACAGGGGGCGCTGTCACACTGCTGACTTCTCTGTGAAGGTAAACACAGAGTTAAACTCAGTCATTGATCATCAGAGTTAAACTCAGTTATTGATCAACAGAGATGAACTCAGTTATTGATCATCAGAGATAAACTCAGTTATTGATCATCAGAGATAAACTCAGTCATTGATCATCAGAGTTAAACTCAGTTATTGATCATCAGAGTTAAACTCAGTCATTGATCATCAGAGATAAACTCAGTTATTGATCATCAGAGATAAACTCAGTCATTGATCATCAGAGTTAAACTCAGTTATTGATCAGCAGAGATAAACTCAGTTATTGATCATCAGAGATAAACTCAGTTATTGATCATCAGAGATAAACTCAGTTATTGACCATCAGAGATAAACTCAGTTATTGATCATCAGAGATAAACTCAGTTATTGATCATCAGAGTTAAACTCAGTTATTGATCATCAGAGATAAACTCAGTTATTGACCATCAGAGATAAACTCAGTTATTGATCATCAGAGATAAACTCAGTTATTGATCATCAGAGATAAACTCAGTTATTGATCATCAGAGATAAACTCAGTTATTGATCATCAGAGATTAACTCAGTTATTGACCATCAGAGATAAACTCAGTTATTGATCATCAGAGATGAACTCAGTTATTGACCATCAGAGATAAACTCAGTTATTGATCATCAGAGTTAAACTCAGTTATTGATCATCAGAGTTCAACTCAGTTATTGATCATCAGAGATGAACTCAGTTATTGATCATCAGAGATGAACTCAGTTATTGATCATCAGAGATAAACTCAGTTATTGATCATCAGAGTTCAACTCAGTTATTGATCATCAGAGATAAACTCAGTTATTGATCATCAGAGATAAACTCAGTTATTGATCATCACAGTTAAACTCAGTTATTGACCATCAGAGATAAACTCAGTTATTGATCATCAGAGATAAACTCAGTTATTGATCATCAGAGATTAACTCAGTTATTGACCATCAGAGATAAACTCAGTTATTGATCATCAGAGATGAACTCAGTTATTGACCATCAGAGATAAACTCAGTTATTGATCATCAGAGTTCAACTCAGTTATTGATCATCAGAGATAAACTCAGTTATTGATCATCAGAGATGAACTCAGTTATTGATCATCAGAGATAAACTCAGTTATTGATCATCAGAGATAAACTCAGTTATTGATCATCAGAGTTAAACTCAGTCATTGATCATCAGAGATAAACTCAGTTATTGATCATCAGAGATAAACTCAGTCATTGATCATCAGAGTTAAACTCAGTTATTGATCAGCAGAGATAAACTCAGTTATTGATCATCAGAGATAAACTCAGTTATTGATCATCAGAGATAAACTCAGTTATTGACCATCAGAGATAAACTCAGTTATTGATCATCAGAGATAAACTCAGTTATTGATCATCAGAGTTAAACTCAGTTATTGATCATCAGAGATAAACTCAGTTATTGACCATCAGAGATAAACTCAGTTATTGATCATCAGAGATAAACTCAGTTATTGATCATCAGAGATAAACTCAGTTATTGATCATCAGAGATAAACTCAGTTATTGATCATCAGAGATTAACTCAGTTATTGACCATCAGAGATAAACTCAGTTATTGATCATCAGAGATGAACTCAGTTATTGACCATCAGAGATAAACTCAGTTATTGATCATCAGAGTTAAACTCAGTTATTGATCATCAGAGTTCAACTCAGTTATTGATCATCAGAGATGAACTCAGTTATTGATCATCAGAGATGAACTCAGTTATTGATCATCAGAGATAAACTCAGTTATTGATCATCAGAGTTCAACTCAGTTATTGATCATCAGAGATAAACTCAGTTATTGATCATCAGAGATAAACTCAGTTATTGATCATCACAGTTAAACTCAGTTATTGACCATCAGAGATAAACTCAGTTATTGATCATCAGAGATAAACTCAGTTATTGATCATCAGAGATTAACTCAGTTATTGACCATCAGAGATAAACTCAGTTATTGATCATCAGAGATGAACTCAGTTATTGACCATCAGAGATAAACTCAGTTATTGATCATCAGAGTTCAACTCAGTTATTGATCATCAGAGATAAACTCAGTTATTGATCATCAGAGATGAACTCAGTTATTGATCATCAGAGATAAACTCAGTTATTGATCATCAGAGATAAACTCAGTTATTGATCATCACAGTTAAACTCAGTTATTGACCATCAGAGATAAACTCAGTTATTGATCATCAGAGATAAACTCAGTTATTGATCATCAGAGATTAACTCAGTTATTGACCATCAGAGATAAACTCAGTTATTGATCATCAGAGATGAACTCAGTTATTGACCATCAGAGATAAACTCAGTTATTGATCATCAGAGATAAACTCAGTTATTGATCATCAGAGATGAACTCAGTTATTGATCATCAGAGATTAACTCAGTTATTGATCATCAGAGTTAAACTCAGTTATTGACCATCAGAGATAAACTCAGTTATTGATCATCAGAGATAAACTCAGTTATTGATCATCAGAGATTAACTCAGTTATTGACCATCAGAGATAAACTCAGTTATTGATCATCAGAGATGAACTCAGTTATTGATCATCAGAGATGAACTCAGTTATTGATCATCAGAGATAAACTCAGTTATTGATCATCAGAGATAAACTCAGTTATTGATCATCAGAGTTCAACTCAGTTATTGATCATCAGAGATAAACTCAGTTATTGATCATCAGAGATGAACTCAGTTATTGATCATCAGAGATAAACTCAGTTATTGATCATCAGAGATAAACTCAGTTATTGATCATCAGAGATGAACTCAGTTATTGATCATCAGAGATAAACTCAGTTATTGATCATCAGAGTTCAACTCAGTTATTGATCATCAGAGATAAACTCAGTTATTGATCAGCAGAGATAAACTCAGTTATTGATCATCAGAGATAAACTCAGTTATTGATCAGCAGAGATAAACTCAGTTATTGATCATCAGAGATAAACTCAGTTATTGATCAGCAGAGATGAACTCAGTTATTGATCATCAGAGTTAAACTCAGTTATTGATCAGCAGAGATAAACTCAGTTATTGATCATCAGAGATAAACTCAGTTATTGATCAGCAGAGATAAACTCAGTTATTGATCATCAGAGATAAACTCAGTTATTGATCAGCAGAGATAAACTCAGTTATTGATCATCAGAGATAAACTCAGTTATTGATCAGCAGAGATAAACTCAGTTATTGATCATCAGAGATGAACTCAGTTATTGATCAGCAGAGATAAACTCAGTTATTGATCATCAGAGATAAACTCAGTTATTGATCATCAGAGATGAACTCAGTTATTGATCATCAGAGATTAACTCAGTTATTGATCAGCAGAGATAAACTCAGTTATTGATCATCAGAGATAAACTCAGTTATTGATCAGCAGAGATAAACTCAGTTATTGATCATCAGAGATAAACTCAGTTATTGATCATCAGAGTTCAACTCAGTTATTGATCATCAGAGATAAACTCAGTTATTGATCATCAGAGATAAACTCAGTTATTGATCAGCAGAGATAAACTCAGTTATTGATCATCAGAGATAAACTCAGTTATTGATCAGCAGAGATAAACTCAGTTATTGATCATCAGAGATAAACTCAGTTATTGATCAGCAGAGATAAACTCAGTTATTGATCAGCAGAGATGAACTCAGTTATTGATCAGCAGAGAGCAGGAAGAGTTTTTGTCAACCAGCATTGAAGGCTCACAAACAACATAAATTCTACATCTTCTGGATAAAATATGTGACACATATCTCTTAGTTTGTGCAATGCTCATGAATAATACAATAAATATTGAACACTAATACTGTAATAATCATAAAAAATACTGTCCCAAAGCAGTGAAAACAAAGCACGAGTTTATTTTAATCAATTGAATTTCTATAACCTTTTATAAAGTGCTTGAACAACAATAAGTGATGAGTGGTGAAACAGAGTCTCAACGCTTCCAAAATGAAAAACAGCATCAGGTGTTCAAACATCAACAGAGGTGTTACATTTCTCTTCTTCAAGCAGTTTCCAGCGTCCACCGCTCTGATCACTTCAGGAGCACGTGGGCTGTCGGACAGAGATGACCTCATCTGATGTTTGTGTGTGAGAAGCTCTCTGACTCTCTTCCTGCTTTGCTTCTCGTTTCTTTGCCTCTTGTTTTCCTCTCAAAGCCAAACGGTGAAATGCTGTTTCATGGAAACGATCTTGTGTTGTGTCGTATTGTCTGATGACCACAGATAATAAGAGTCTGAGAAACTGTCCTGCTGCTGATCAAGTGCAGGTGTGAACCACTGTAGTCTTGTAACGTCATGTAACGTCTGTGCACGTGACATGACATCAGAGTATGAATCATGAAGAAGACCCGCGCAGCAGGAGGTCAAACACTCCTTTCATATGAGAACACCAGAATAAAGCCCCGTGTGTCCGTGTCTCCTTCATCCTCTCACGCGCGCTCAAACAACATCGCACTACTTTCACTTTCGTTCACAAACCTCAGTGGGTCACGTCTACCTAGTTATACGTGACGTAATGCTCAGCTTAAATTCCCATTGGCTCAGATGGAGGTTGAAGGCAGCGCTCCTTCTTCTCTCTCCCTCAGTTCAGTGCTGATCCTGGAGCTGAACGGACCGGATCACTTTCTCAGTTTAATTATAAAAAGTACCAAAAGTTAAGATGCGACATTCCACTATCGAGGCGTTGATTCTGTCTCTCCTGATGATAAACCTTCATGGCGCAGCAGCTGGTGAGTAACACTTTGTTTTATAAGTTGTTTGATTGTAAAAGAAGGAAAGCGTCGTGTCTTTATAGACTGTGTTCATCAGTTTACGGTTATTTTGACAGTCTTTGATGTTTAGCTCCAGGACTTCCTCGTTGACGACAGAAAATGTTATAAAAAGTAAGAAATGCTCTTAAAGACAGAAGTGTGATATTTCTCTCACTCTCCTGTCGCTTTTATTTGGGACATTATTTCATAATATCAGCAGCATTCAGAGCGAAACGGTGTGAACGCTCTTAAAGCTCAGATGTCAGCATGACTCAGCGCAGCAACAGCCCAACACCAGTCAGATGAATAAAGAGCATAAAACATGACGTCACAACAACACTATATTTAGTGCTCTTTTCTATTTCAATATCTAACTTCTTCAGGTTTTATAGGCAAGGCAAGTTTATTTGTATAGCACATTTCAACAACAAGGTAATTCAAAGTGCTTCACATAAAACCATTAAAAGCATCAAAACATAAGGCAAAAGAAAAGGAGATTTAAAAACAATTAAGAACATTCATTAAAACATTAAAAAACAGTGTAAGAAATAAAATACAGTAGTAAAATGCAGAAATGCAGGAAATTGATTAATATATTAATTGAACGTGGTTCAATTAAAGGCCGCAGCAAACAGAAAAGTCTTCAATCTTGATTTAAATGAGCTGAGGGTCTCAGCAGACCTGCAGCTTTCTGGGACTTTGTTCCAGATATGTGGAGCAGAAAAACTGAACGCTGCTTCTCCATGTTTAGTTCTGACTCTGGGAACAGAAAGTAGACCGGTCCCAGACGACCTGAGGGGTCGGGATGGTTCATAAGGTAGCAGCAGATCAGAGATGTATTTTGGCCCTAAACCATTCAGTGCTTTGTAAACCAACAGCAGGATTTTAAAGTCAATTCTTTGTTGGACAGGAAGCCAGTGCAAAGACCTCAGAACTGGAGTGATGTGATCCACCCTCCTGGTCTTAGTGAGGACTCGAGCTGCAGCGTTCTGAATCAGCTGCAGCTTTCTGACGGACTTTTTACAGAGACCTGTAAACACACCGTTACAGTAGTCCCGTCTGCTGAAGATAAATGCGTGGACAAGTTTTTCCAAATCATGTTGAGACATAAATCCTCTAATCCTTGATATATTCTTCAGGTGATAGTAGGCTGATTTTGTAATTGTCTTGATATGGCTGTTCAGGTTGAGATCTGAATCCATAACTACACCTAGATTTCTGGCTTGGTTTGTGGGTTTTAACATCAGTGATTGAAGCTGAGAGGTGACTTTAAATTGTTCGTCCTTGGTACCAAAAACAATTACTTCTGTTTTATCTTTGTTTAATTGAAGAAAATTCTGGCACATCCAGTTGTTGATTTGTTCAATGCAGTTACCCAGCCCTTGTATGGGATTATAGTCCCCTGGTGACATAGTTATGTAGATTTGTGTGTCGTCTGCATAATTATGATAACACACTTTGTTGCTTTCCATAATCTGAGCTAGTGGAAGCATGTAGATGTTGAACAGAAGAGGCCCCAGTATTGAACCTTGGGGAACACCACATGTCATTTTAGTCAGCTCTGATGTGTAATCAGCCACAGACACAAAGTATTCTCGGCCCTTCAAGTAGGATTCAAACCAGTTAAGTGCTGTGCCAGAGAGTCCCACCCAGATTCTTAGTCTTTCTAGGAGTATGGCATGGTCGACCGTGTCGAATGCAGCACTGAGATCTAGTAAGACTAAGACTGAACTTCTGCCATTGTCTATGTTTAAGTGGATGTCGTTCAAAACCTTAACAAGAGCAGTTTCAGTACTGTGGTGCTGTCGAAAGCCTGACTGGAAAACATCAAAGCAGTTATTTATGGCCAAGAAGTTGGTCAGCTGTTGGAAAACCGCTTTTTCAATTATTTTACTTAAAAATGGGAGGTTTGATATTGGCCTATAATGTTTCATCGTTGCGGAGTCTAAACTAGCTTTCTTTAGGAGCGGTTTAATGACTGCAGTTTTTAGGGCTTGTGGGAAGACACCTGAGAGAAGGGATGTGTTTACAATTTGTAAGAGATCAGTGGTCATGCAGTTTGAAATATTTTTGAAAAAGTGTGTTGGTAGAATATCCAAGCAGCAGGAGGATGACTTCAGATGTTGTATGATGTCTTCTAGGCTTCTACGGTCGATTGAATGAAATTGTGTCATGATATTTGAATGGATGTTATTCAGAGATTGGGACAACACATATCCTGTGGTTGGTGTGGAGGCACTGACTGCTTGTCTAATTTTCTGAATTTTGTCAGTAAAAAAGGAGGCAAATTGATTGCATGCCCAAGTGGATTGGAGCTCAGCAGCTACAGAGACTGGAGGGTTTGTTAGCCTGTCGACGGTAGCAAATAAGGCGCGTGTATTGTTCTTGTTTTTGGTTATGATGTCAGAGAAGAATGACTGCCTTGCATTTCTAAGTTCCAAATAATAATTGCGAAGTCTCTCTTTATAGATGTCACAGTGAACCTGGAGATTCGTTTTTCGCCACCTGCGCTCAGCTTTCCGACACTCTCGTTTCTCTATTTTAACCAGCGTAGCATTTCTCCAAGGAGATCTTTGCTTACCCGAGACAACCTTCACTTCAGTGGGTGCAATGGCATCAATAATATTTTTAACTTTAAAATTGAAGCCATCTACAAGCTCATTGACTGAAAGGCAAGAGGGGGCTGGTGTGGAGGAGAACTTCTGAATAAATAGTTCACTGGTGTTTTCAGAGATGTAACGCTTTGTCACAACCTTGGTTTGGACATTTGTGTGCAAGGAGATTGCACTCTCAAAGAAAACACAGAAATGATCAGAGAGTGCAACATCAGTCACAGCAACCTTGGAAATGTTTAGACCTTTGGTGATGATTAGGTCCAGAGTGTGCCCCCTGTTGTGGGTGGGTCCTGTCACATGCTGAGTCAGATCATAGTTATCAAGGACACCACATAGTTCTATAGACTCTCTGTCCTGGGGATTATCAACATGGATATTAAAATCACCAACAATAACAACACAGTCAAAATCAATACAGATTACAGACAGCAGTTCAGTAAACTCATCAAAGAAGGTTGCACAGTATTTAGGCGGTCTGTAAATGTTTAGGAATAAAGCTTGAGTGGAATTCAGAGCCACATATTCAAAAGAACTAAAATGACCAAAGGACATCTGCTTGCATTGAAGAGAATCAATAAATAAAACAGCAACTCCACCTCCTTTCTTATGTGCTCTTGTTTCACTCATGAAACTGAAGTTGGGAGGTGTTGATTCAATAAGAACAGCTGCACTGTTATCTTGATTTAACCAAGTTTCAGTTAAAAACAAAATGTCCAGTTTGTGCCCAACAATAAAATCATTGATTAAAAATGTTTTTCCTGACAGAGACCTGACATTTAATAAAGCTAAGTTTAATGTGGTTAAAGCTTTCTTTGCCCAATTTATTTGGACAGGCTGACGAGGAATGTATGCTAAGTTTGATAAGTTTGCATGTTCACTGTTGTTTCTTCGCAGCCTCACCTTTCTTTTTCTATAAACTTGCAGGACAGGAATTGAAGTGGCTAGCTGCATACAGGGCCCCGACTTTTCCTGGAGAGAGTCATTGGTATCATTAGCCTTGTAGCCTGGACCCAGAAGATATCTATTGTGGTACCGTTGAGGAGTGGGGAGAGGAGTGTGTTTGGTTCCAGCAATGACCAGCTTTTCCATGTGGTCAGTGAACTCCAGGTGGGGGGAGGATGGGGAGAGTGTGAGAGAGGAAAGGGACCTGGATGGAATTTGGGGGGTGGAAGTAGGTGCTGGGGAGGGAGGTAAAGACTCCTCGTCTAGGAAGTCCATACTTTGCAGTCCAAAGTATGGACTTTCAGGA
Source organism: Melanostigma gelatinosum (assembly GCF_949748355.1). Classification (NCBI taxonomy): domain Eukaryota; kingdom Metazoa; phylum Chordata; class Actinopteri; order Perciformes; family Zoarcidae; genus Melanostigma; species Melanostigma gelatinosum. The sequence goes on along the minus strand of NC_136650.1, from coordinate 3,724,215 downwards.
GGTGCTGGGGAGGGAGGTAAAGACTCCGCGTCTAGGAAGGGTAGGGAAAGTGGGCGATCGGAGGCGGTCCCTGATGATGAGGTTGGAGACTCCTCCTTTTGACTGTCGTTAGGCGGGGGCATCCTTCCCGTAAGGTCTCCATGGCGATGCTGTGTGGTTATCTCTTGTTTAGACTCCTCTTGTATCTTGTCCTTGGCAGTAGGGACAGACGGGTGACGCAGGGAGAAAAACAGGTTTGAGGTAAACAGTTTTACCCCTGACGTGTTCAGGCAAATTCCATGCGCTGCAAAAAGATGTCTGCGCTCCCAGAAAAGGTAGAAATTGTTGATAAAATGTACTGAATGGTCAGCACATGCAGTTGACAGCCATCTGTTCAGTGCAAACAGCCTGCTGAATCCTTCATCTCCTCCTCTGACTGGTGGGAGAGGGCCACTGATGAACACCTCAGCCTTGACAGAGCTGACTGTGTTTAACAGATCAATAAAGTCTCGCTTTAGAACTTCAGACTGTTGTTTCACAATATCACAGCTTCCTGTATGCACGATGATGTTTTTCGCTGTGGGATAGTCAGCCACGATGTCCAGGAATTTGTCTCTCATGTCAGAGACCATATCTTTCAGAAAGCAGAGTATTTTGGTGTTCTTGCTGCACAGTTTTCTGACATCTTTTACAGCATAGTCACCAACAATCAGAGTCTCAGGCCCAGTCATTAGCTTTGCCTGCGGCCTTTTACTCTCACATTGACTCTCAGTTCTTACCCTGCTTTGAGGAGATAGCTGCTTACCCAGGTCATCAGATGGAGATTTATGATCCTGCGACAATGGAGCAAATCTGTTTTGGAGTTGTAGGCTTGGTTGTTGTGGAGGTGTTTTGCAGGTTTTACTTTCCTTAGCTGTCCTTGGCTTTGTCCGTCTGGGTGCAGGGGTTGAGGAGGAGTTCTACCCGTGTGCTAGTGCAGGCTATATAATTGTAGAGAATGTGTGCTGCGGTTCATTCAGTGATATTTACAATGACTGTTATTGTATAAATGATGTCAATATTTGGTGTTAGTTATTTCCATTCAGTCGACATAATGAACATATTCATACAGTCAGGAAACACGTCAGCACATTTCATCTCTCAGGCTGCTGTGGAGGTTTGGGACTTTTACTTTGAAACAACAAGTCAGTTGATGGTTGTTTTCCTGCTGAAGACAAACTACTTCCTGCTTTGTTGGTGTAATATTTCATATCGTTCTAATAAACTCAATTACTGACACTTAATACATTACTCATGAATGATCTTGTTTTTCAATCTCTTCAGTGTACACTCCTTCAACAAGATATAAAGTGTAATCTGTAACTAAATAATACATATTTCATGATTAAAAATGATATTATCTATCAGCCTCTCATAGTTTATATTAAAAATACTATCCGCTGATGTATTTAATATTTAAACTATATTGATGTCAGTGTCGGCCTCAGAAGTCCAGCATCCGTCTGGCAGTACTGTTGAAGTATTTGATGTATTAACAGGAAATAGATTTATTCTTGGACAGATTTGCAAAACATTTTTGTGACCAGTGCAGAATTTGTAAACTCATAAATATGACGTACATGCATTCAGACACAGAGGACAGCGGAGGATTCTGAAACGGACCATAATGTGATCAGCAAAACTCACAGACACCTGCAGGAAGTTTACTCTGCTGATGCTTTAAATATCTAGATTCATCTTTTAGTGTCAGGACTGAGTAAATAAACATCAGTTCATGGTGGAGGGAATGTTGAAATTTAACAAAAGATATTAAAATGAATAAAAAATCTGTTTTTAATCCAACTGATACAAATAGAAACGATCAAATGTTACAGAGAAGTTTCTTGAATATTAAGTTGTGTCCATCCGGTAACATTTCCATCCATCCATCATAAAATTCAGCAGATTCAATTTTCCACAAAGATATTTGGAGTTAAACATAATTCTTCAGTTTACAGAGAGCGAGAAATATGAAAGTGAGGGACTGGGTCAGTTTTGTTTGTTTTCTTTTTGTTTGAATTTTTAAAAAGTACCTTTATACTCAAACATCTGAAATCCACAAACCCTTTGACAACAAAATCAAAAAATAAAATGAATTATTACTTGAATATGACAAATGACAACAGGAATAAAAAGAGCATAATAACCCACTTTGAAACCGTATGAGGAGAAGTGCTGCTAGTTTAACTTCAAGAAACTCACAGAGTTCAAAGTTATTACTTAAAACCTCAGAAGAAGAAATGTGAGATGTCAGTGTTCACAATTTATGACATAAAATAGAGACTATAAAATACTTAATATGAAATAGAAGATGTTTTAATCTGCTGGATATATGAAATATATTATCAATCACATGCAGCATTTGGTCTTTTACTGGGATGCGTGGTTCTTTTATTTCTGCTAAGCCCAACATTGTCAGCAGAGGGCGCTCTCAGCATTACACTGAGCACCAGCAGCTCAAGTAAGTAGAGCAGAAGAAAGCCGTCAGTAGTGATGAGCCAAGTGTCATCAGAACAGAGATCTTCTCACATGACTTGACTTGTACTTTCATATATTTACAGGTAAACTGACTTTAACCAGAAACATGTTGATATAAAATCTGTATTCACTTGAGAAGCCTTAGTAACTGTAAAATAAAGACATTTGATTGTCGGCTAGTCGGTAATGAGGTTTCTTTCGAGCTTTATTGTTAAAATGGCAGAGCTCATTGAATTAATTCTGCTGACTAAAGCTAATCTAAAAGACAGTCCAGTTCTATGAGAGCTGAAATTAGTTTTATCTATATATTATATATAAATTGAGGGAATGTTTATAGCAACGTAGTTTAGGAATGAGCCAGTGTCAGGCTGGAGAGCTAATTCAGCGAAGTGTCATCAGAACAAAGCGCTTCTGACCGGACCAAATGTATTTTCACATATTTACAGGAAATGAAATGTGTAACATCTGCATGATCTAAATATGTGACTTGTTTCATATTTCATTTCAGAATAAATAGTTTTAAAAACAGAATCATCAGAAATATTAAAGTAAACATTTATTTCTGTATGTATTGAGTGCTCAGCAGATATTATTAGCATGTATTTATTGTTCTGTAGTTCTTTCTGATTCTGTTTTCAGCAAAACAACATTGTTCAGTGATTTATTAAAGTGTGATATCAAAACTGTAAATGATGACTTTATCTTTTTGTTCCAGTGACTCACTCTCTGAAGTATTTCTACACTGCGTCCTCTGGAGTCACAAACTTCCCAGAGTTTGTGACTGTTGGGTTGGTTGATGACGTTGAGATGGTTCACTATGACAGCAACACCAAGAGAGCAGAACCCAAACAGGACTGGATGAGCAGAGTCACAGCAGATGGTCCTCAGTACTGGCAGAGGGAGACTGGGAAGTTTATGGGTGCCCAGCAGGTCTACAAAGCCGACATTGAAATATTAAAGCAGCGCTTCAACCAAACTGGAGGTTTGTTTATGTTTCACACATTTAGTTTAGATTGTCATCCTGTACTTTAGTAAACAGACGTCACGCACACACACGCACACACGCACGCACGCACGCACACACACACACACACACACACACACACAGATTAAACAGTCTGACAGCTTCTCTTGGCTGAAACACAGTGTGACTCAGCAGAATCATGACTGACTCTGAGTGGACTGGATGCTGCTGTGCTCCACTGATACAGTGTTTGTGTCCATCCCATAATAAGCAGCAGAGATGATGAACACCTTCTCTCCACTGGGTTAGATCAGAAGAACTCTACTGAAGTGCCCACAGTGAGTTGGTCCGTGAGAAGTGTGCTGCAGGAACCTGTTGATCACAGAGCGTTTACAACACACAGCTGGTAGAGGAACACGACGGCTGGTTTCTCAAAGTAGGGAGCAGGACTGTAAACGGGACGCAGGCTGCTTCTGCTGGGTCCTCTCCTGAGAGGAGGAGCAGCATGTTTGAATGGAGCTGGCTGACAGGACCACATGGTGCATGTCTCATTCAGACCACAGGCTTCACTGTGCTGATCCCCAGTGTGTCCATCCCATAATATTATATACATGTCGAGACACAACTACAGATGAGTGAACTTCACCTGACCACAGTGTTTATGTCTTAATAAACATATTCAGTGCTGAAACAAGTTTTGCATTTGTTTAGATAGTTAAACAAAGTAATTGGCTCCATATTTGATAATCAGATAATAATTTAAGTCTTCAATTAAACAAATAAGTCAAACATGTTGTAGTTCATGTTTCTCAGTGTGAGAGTTTGTTCCTTTTCTCTGATTTATGTCGTTATGAATGAAATACTGTTCAGTGTTGTTCAGACTGAAGAAGCAGTTTAAAGAGTTCATCAGACTCTCTGAACTTGACGGCGTGTTCACACTTTACTGACATTTTACAGTGTAAACAATTTATGGATTCATTCAAAATAGTTATTACATAATCAGCAAAGACGAGAATAATTAGTTTGAGCCCTGAATATGGAGTATAATACAGATGAGAGTCAATTAACTTCACTATGGTGTGTTTATGCCATAATAAACATATATGGTGTTAAAATAAGGAATCTATTAGTTGTTAAACAGAAAATGAATCAACACAAATGTTGATAATCAGATGATCACTTTCATGTCTTTCATCAAGGAAACATGTCAAACATTTTCTAGTTCCAGTTTCTCAAATGTGAGAAAGTTCTGCTTTTCTCTGATTTAATATCGTTTCATATTAAATATTGTTCAGTGTGGTTCAGACGAAAGAAGCAATCTGAAGATTTCACCTCATCCCCTCACAACTTGACAGACTCTCTCTCTCTCTCTCTCTCTCTCTCTCTCTCTCTCTCTCTCTCTCTCTCTCTCTCTCTCTCTCAGGTGTCCACATTGTCCAGAGGATGGTTGGCTGTGAATGGGATGATGAGACCAATGAGGTCAAAGGTTATGATCAGTTTGGTTATGATGGAGAAGACTTCATATCATTTGACCTGAAGACAGAGACATGGATCGCTCCAAGACAACAGGCTGTCATCACCAAACACAAGTGGGATAATGACAGAGCTTGGATAGCACAGGACACGAACTACTTCACTCACATCTGTCCTGAGTGGGTGAAGAAGTATGTGAACTACGGGAGGAGCTCTCTGATGAGAACAGGTAGAATCACATGACCTGATGTAGTTTCATAAAGCTTCTGTTGTTTCTGACCAACAGTCACATTACAACACATGTCAGCAACATACAGAGAGCTGCTGTGTCTCACACCTTTCTCCTCCCTCACCTCTTCCTCTCTCTGCCTCCTTCTCTCCTTCACCACATTTCCTCCCTCACACTCATCACCCCTCTGTCCCTCCATTCTCTCTCTCTCTTTGTCTCTGAACTGTTTGTCTGTCTCAGTTTCTCTCTCTGTCTCTTTGCTCTGTCTTTCTCACACTCACTGTCCTCCCTTCCTGATCATCTCACCTCTTCATCTGTTTGTCTCTCCCTTCTTTTATCAATTCAACCTCAATGACATTTATTTGCATTGCATACATACATATAAATATGTATATATATAGTGTATGTGTTACCAAGGCATTTAAAATACATTCCATCAAACATGAATGATAATATGAATCCACAGTAAATGATAATAATAAAGAACCTATAACCTGTCTCTCTCTTCCCTCTCCAGAGCTTCCCTCAGTGTCTCTCCTCCAGAAGACTTCCTCCTCTCCAGTCAGCTGCCACGCTACAGGTTTCTACCCTGACAGAGCCACACTGTTCTGGAGGAAAGATGGAGAGGAGCTCCATGAGGACGTGGACCTCGGAGAGATCCTCCCCAACCACGATGGATCCTTCCAGATGAGCGCTGACCTGGACCTGTCATCAGTCCCAGCTGAAGACTGGAGGAGGTACGACTGTGTGTTCCAGCTGTCTGGTGTGGAGGAGGACATCGTCACCAGACTGGACAAAGCTGTGATCAGGACCAACGAAGGTGAGACTGAGATCAGGTGTGATGAAGGAGGGAAGCACACCTTCAGTTCACTGGAACACTTTGTGTTTTTATGAGGACGGGAAGTTTAGTTTCCTTAAATTCTTTGGTTGTCAGTTTCTTTCATCGTTTTTATTAGTCGTCTATAATTTTAAAGCTTAGATCAGAATTAAACCAACGCAAGAGCCTCTGGACCAGAATTATGAACACTGTTTACTGAGCTTTGATTGATGTAGAAACGTGTCAATCTTTGGTTTCTCTCTATGTTTTTTAAATACGTTTTTTTTTTACCTTCTTTGTAAATATTTTACTTATTCACAGAGTTTCTTCAGACCTTGTGACTCTTTGATGTGTAACCACAGGTCAGAGATTGTAGAAACTGTGGTGACTGAACTGCTGGTCACTTTCAGAAGATGAACAGACAGAATTATGTATCTATCAGTACATCAGTCAGAATAAAGTTTATTCAAAGTGTGCTGACAGTCAGAAAGGAGTTTGAATATGTTTGTCAGAAGTTGTCGTGTCACAAACCAACATATGAGACAGAAAGCAACACAAACACACAGCTGAACAGAGAGAACACAGCTGGACGAGATCAACAAGCAGAGACACAGTCATCATGTACAGAGCAGATAAAGAAAGGACAGACACATGGTGTGTGTGTTCAGGACTGTGGTCTGCTTGATGAATGGATGTTCTCCTCTTCTAACCTGCTTCATCTCTTCAGGTTGTGACGATTTTATTCTTGTTTTCTGCTCAACAGAGAAGCCCGCTGACATGACCTTCATCATCATCGCTGCAGTGGCTCTTCTTGCTCTCGTCATCATCGCTGTGGGTGGAGTCATGCTTTACAGGAACAGGAACAGGAAAGGTGAGAGACCCGAACAGAGACGTTAGAATTATATTCGTACTTCATTAGTATTTCATTGGTATTTCATTGGTATTTCATTGGTATTTGGATTTTAGGCTTTGAGTTGATGCTTTTATCCAGAATGTGACAGTGAAGCAAACTTCAACAGTCAGCAGTAATGTCATGATGACATGACTAGAAGAGCCAAATTCATGTTTTCGTTAAACATGAATCATTATGTATATGTTATTTCATCATATTTGCTTTTATTCTTCATATATTAAGTCCAATGACAGTTTACTTTTAGATAATTCTCCAATTTTATAGCAATCGACGAACACTTTAAGGTAAAGTTGTTTTATACACGTTTTAGACTGTCGATAAAAGTATTTATGACTTTTGGGGGGGAAAAGATAAATATAGCTTGATAATATTGATGCTAGCATGATGATGTCAGACAGAAGAGATGTATTCATCAGTGGGAGGGGCTAGAAGAGGGGATCCTCTCCACTGGGAGGAAGCTGTTACAACACATTCTGACATTTTGGCTCTCGAGAACTAAAATGTTGTCTTTGTTTTTTATTTCAGCCAAATGCCCTCCGACCTCTGACAACAGCTCTGAGCTCTCTGAGCAACTGAACCCTGCGTCTAAATGCTGAAGTCAGCGCCCTGCACACAGTGAGTTGCTTCATACGGGACATGAACTATTCACAGCTGCTGTTAAACAAAGCTGCCCTAAACTATGAGCTGCTGTGATTGGTTCTTTATCCGCTGTAGAAGCTCTGGGACACGTTGTCGCTGTGAAGAACATCTTTGACTTCTTCCACAACAAAGGTGAAGCTGCTTCATCTGATGTGAAGTGAGATTATTCAGAGAAAGACACAGATGAGTTCAGAAAGCTTCACATCAGCAGCTCAGATAAAGTCTCAAACATGAACCTCTACAAACGCAGTGACACCAATTTATCAGATGAAAATAAGCAGTTATGACTTCATAAGCATGATGGTTAAATATTACAAAAGGTAATACTTATATGAGTGAATCATGAATATTTGATGTCTCAATGATTCTGTAAATATGTGGCTTTGTTTTCAACATTTGTGGTAAATGATTTAGTTTTCTCTTTGATGTATTTGTTTTCTTTTTGTCTCTTCAGGTTTATGGATAAATATTTCACTGGATCAAGAAGTGGTGCCACCACACTCTCCTCCATAAACTGTGAACTCATCACTTATTCATCATTCATATCATAAAGTGATTGAATCTAGCTGTAGATGCTCATCGATTGGAACACAAAGAAAACACTTTTGAAAACTAGGAGCAAACATCAGTGGTGACGTTAAATGATTTGGATCGTTTAGTTTCAACATAACAAAATGTAATTTCCTCTGATGAGATGTTGTTAAATCAAATGAGGAAGATTATTGTTTGAGATCTTCAGAACAATGAAAGCATCACAGCACTCTTCACTCAGAAAGATTTGTGTTCATCGAAAACAAATCCTCCATATTTACACTTTAATACTTCTGCTGTTGGGTTTCTGGTTAAATCAATATTGGTAACACACACACACACACACACACACACACACACACACACACACACACACACACACACACACTGGTAGGGTCTGGTGATATGAAGACATAAACCTTGAGATCAGAGATCTTTGTCAACCAGTAGAGTTTCTTCTCTTTTCATACTGAGGAAGTCGTTCTCTGGTTCTCTGCTTGGATTCCATCACTGGAGGAAACACTGCAAATCAACCAGCAGCACCAGAAACACGCTGCGGGAACCGGACGCCCGGAGTCTCCCGTAGGTGTCGGTGTAATGGTTTTCTATCTGTGTCTCTGCTGGTGGTAAACTGGACTCCAGCTCTCTCCCAGTGTGGACTGGGATTGACTCCAGTCCCCCCCCCCCCCCCACTCTCAGCAGGATGAATCATGGAGCCCGCCACGATACACACACACACACACACACACACACACACACACACATATAGACATCAGTACATTTATTTTCCAGTTGTGTAAATAGTTTGCTCGTGTTTTTCTTTCCAACAGATTGAATTTAAAGATTACTTTTGATTCCATACAGGTTGAAGCAAATAATAATTTATGGCTTCGAGGTTTTTCCGAATTAATCAGGAGTATGTTTTTTGTTTCATAATGTCTTTTGATCTGTTTTGAAATATTATATTTAAATTTGATCTGAGATTCTGAAAGAGCTGTGTGATGTTTGAAGCTTCTCAGTCATCTGATAGAAATGTTGATTTTATTTCCTGCTACTTTGGAACGAGGGATGTTTTCCTTCTTGGTTTGGTAGAAACTGATCAGTGATCCTCTGAATCACTTGTAATGGTTACGTAGATGAAAGTTGAATGAAGTTGCTCCTTTTGACCCTTTTTGTACTTTTGTCTTGCTGTTCAATAAATTACCCAATACTCCAAATGTCTGTGTCTTGTGATTCCATACGCTTACTCATCTGTCACTGTAAGTACAATCACATGAATATTGTTGCTGTTTTGTGTTTTTACTGCCCTTAGAACTGTAAACTTTGTGATCTTCAGTTCATTGATTTAAAGGAGACTGAGATGCTGGATATGAAGACTCACATCGTCTGAAATAGTTCTATGAATAATGATAGAAAAGTTCTTGTCAACACATTGTCCATGTTGTGATTCTAGAAGCTCCAATGATCTGAATATTCAGTGTTCTCTATTGTCTCAGAGACTACATGAACGCGTCTCTGACCTGCAGATATTCAACGAAAGCAGGAAGAGCAACATGTTAGTGGCAAACCGGTGATTCTTCACATATCTGAAGGGGATTTTACACATGACCAGAAAACATGGGAGGCTTTTGTTTGAGACCTTTTTCTGTAAAACCCTTTTACATTCTCTCCTGTATGGTTTTCTGCGTTCTCTAGTAAGAAAGGTCTTAACACTATTTCCCTGTCAAAACCTGTTGCACTGAAATCTGCCTGGCAACTGATGACTTTGCAACCGACAGGAAATTCTCCGGTTGTGTTGCTCCTCCAAATCAACTCTATTCTTCTGACTAGATGTAATGTATTACAGGTGTGAAACATCAAATACATACTATATATCATTAGTATAGCTGTGATAACAACTCTTTGTTTGGCCTTTGGTTTTTTTTAAATAAATCTATTAATTCATTTCAATTCCTGCTCGCATTCTGTGACCTTTAAAGTTTAACTTAGGTGAAAGAAAACAAACATCCGTTCAGACCTGTGCACATTAAGATGGTTGACCTTTTTCATAAAGATCATTATACCTCTTTGATCAAAACCTATGTGGCCGAAATCTGCATGGAAACAGATGACATCACAGCCGTTCTCACAAACATTTTATTGTTGTACTTTAAACTATAAATGATGTCACAAACATACTTACACATACAAACGTTGGTTTAACATTAAGTGATATGACCCAGTTTCCTTAGTATTAATATGGATTTATTCGTTAGATCCCAGTTATCAGGAATATGATAACTTTGGAAATCTCGTCAAACAGGTTTTATTCTGGAAAGGAGGTTTGGCACTTCCTGAATCCCAACGATAATAAAACCGAAATATGTAACGATCAGACCCTGCATCTAAAATGTTTCTTCCATTGCTCACAATAAAATATATAAAAACCTCAATGATCATATTGAATAATGTGGTTGACAGTAAAACAAGGACGGAGACTAGAACTGCTGGAGAAAGGATGAAGAGCCTTGAAATCTAATTCTTCTCATTTTCAGTGACGTGTGACTGCCTCACTCAATATTCATCATCAGTTCAATCAATCATTACAGGACAGAGCAGGGAGTTGAGCAACAGGCTTTATTAGGAGCTGTTATGTATTATGTATTGGTAAGATTATTTTGAACAGGATGTCTGGTTAACACAATCTACTACACGGAGCCATGTGAGAATCAACAAACACAGTACCTGCATTACATATAAAGAACAAATACCAAACAAAGATCTGAACACTTTAATGACAGTTTGATCCTGCAAAGTGTTCATGTGTAAGGAAAGAAACAGTTCTATAGCATCTCATGCTCTGATGTTTCATTGAGCTAAAATCACTGCACACTGCTGTGAGACAACAGTGGGGTCATTTCCAAAATCAACTATTAGAAAAGTGATAAAAAAAAAGGTTTTTGGAAAGAAAGTCATCATTGGTCATATTTAGAGTGCTGAACATTCAGAACATTCCCTTCCTGTAGCGGTGGATCAGCTCTGATACGTCTTCCTTACACACCTTTATCCAGCCATCCTCCTGCATGTGGTACACTAGACAAACACACACACACACACACACACACACACACACACACACACACACACACAACACACATTTACGTCAAATGTATACATAAAGACAAGAATGACAATTTAACTCTTTCAAGTGCTCACAGACCATAGCTTCATACATTTCATAGCTCTATAACATTCTATTATTTTTTAATAATAATAGTAATAGTATAGGATTTCATAACACTTGTGAAAAACAGAAAAACTTATATTGCTTTTATGAAAGTGAGGAAGCACACAGGACTATTGCTGGTACCGTTTTAAGCTGAAACCATTAGTCAGTTGTCCATGAAGTATTTTTTCAAGCAAAAATGCCACATATTTGCTAGTTTGAGTTTCTTACATGTGAGGATATGATAGGAACTCGTGATGATGGTTTTTTTAACACTGAATCAGGGAAATAATTGGCAACTTAATTTGAGGTGAATATAATTGTTAGTTTTAGCCCAATTCAAAAATAATGAACACAGATGATTAAAATTGCATTTATGGAAAGTTTAAAAAGAATTTGACCCTGATGATGGTGATACATGAAATGTCAGAGGATCACCAAAGTGATTACAATTCATCCTGAGGGAGCCCCCGCATTAGTGTCTGAACCAAAGTTCATGGCAGTCCATCCAACAGTTAAGATTCCCGTCTGGACCAAAGTGAACTGACCAAAACAAAGATATGCTTGAATAGCAAATGTAAAAGAAAGCTGAGGAGCGTTCTGAGTCTACTCACTGTTGACCACCCCTCCAGAGTAGGCGTCCCTGTGTGTCGCGTGAACGATGCCCCGACGGCCCAGCTCATACGCCTCCTCCACCGTCATGTCCTCCCGGTAACCGTTGTCCACCACACCGTAGGCAAAACTGCTTCCACAGCCGGTAGAGAACATTCGGCCGGACAGACGCGTCCCTCCATCGTCCACGTAGTACAGACCAGGGCCCTGGAGAGCACACGGACATTCAATTATCATTTTACATTCAGGCAGCAGTTTCTGAGCTTCGAAACACAAGCTGCTGATAATATTTCACCAGCCCACTCGATTTTGAGAATACAACAGTACACTACGTCCCAAATAGAGCCGGGACAATAATAACACGCTGTTATTTGGGGAATTATTTTCAAATTTAGTTTCAAATGAGCTGCTCCATCAACGATGGTGTACCTGACTCTTTAAGAAATGATAGGCTGCTTTAATGCATGTGTTTTGAGATAAAGCCATATGGCGCTACCTTTCATGTGTCGTACTGATTTGAATATGTTGTGGTTTTATGTTTTTGTTATCGGAACCCGAACCGTAAAAAAACAAACCGTTCAATGACGGAGCCTCCAAACCGAACGGTGGGCCTAGTTCAATGTAATCTAGGTGATGACTATTTTCAATCGTTTTCACATTGATGAAGGCCGTTTGAATAAAAAGCAACTTAGCATCATTAATATTAAATAATGCACCAGTATCACTTTTTTTTTATAAATCAGCCATATTAACAGCAACATAAATCATCCATATTAAGCATCCTGCCTCAAACCACAACATCGCAATCCTCTACTACCACAGTGGGGACATTTCTGTTGAGCTCAGATTGTGAGACCCACCCCCACCCACAGCTTACCTCTTTGTCCCATCCGCAGATCATGCTTCCCATAGAGAGGCCCATGCCTCTGTAACCCAGCATCATGTTGCACAGCAGCTTGGAGGCAGCAGCCACAGAGATCCTGTGGTTGTTCCTCAGCCTGTACAGCCTGGATGGACGTCAAAATATAACAAATCAATTAAAACATCAATCAGCCATGGAGGTGGTCCAGGCTGGCTTGAACTTGTGGCCTGTCAACTATAAAATAAAATACTGGTGATATTCCACCTGAGTTTATAGGAATACTGACTTTTTGTGCTTTTATCTTATTGTGAAAGTTTGTTTTCATTTCAAAACTAGAATCAGCCCCTCAGGGTTGTATGCCTGCGACACGTCATGTTGAAGTTGCATGTCTGTCTAAATATCATCAAATATCAACATGCATATCTTCACACAAACTCAAACTAAATTAGAGTTTCTCCCGTTTCTTTCCTTGACCAGATACTTTACTCCACTCTGCATGCCACGTCCTAACACATTTTACATAGTATGCAAGCAGAATAATACACAGATACATAATAATATAATTTCAGGGACTGACGGATCAATATTCAAAACACTGCATGACAGACCTGCATTCCTTGGCCAGGAGTCTCTCCCAGTACTGGCAGTCTGCAGCGCTGCCCGACATGGTGCCCAGCAGGTAGGGGTTGATCTCTATGACCTTGTTCACGTCGTTGGATGCTGCAGAGCCGGGACACATTTGGGTAAAGGAGACATTTTGTGACCAAGACCACAGGCTGAAGCATGAAGAAGCCCAGCGTAGCAGCACCTTGGTTACACTTGTTGCCTTATTTACATTTTGTGAGTTCATGGTCCCTAAATGTTACATTCAAAGCTCCACACCTCTTTGTTATGATGCATGTTGATGGAGGATGGGCAATATATGACTGACAGGGTCAGCTCACTCTATAACTCCTTCATTTCCTTTACAGAAGTTAACACATTGCATTACATTTTGTGCAGTTCCACCTTTTCTAAGCTTTTCCAGGTCTGCATCAGAAATAATAACGTGTCCATGTCTATTTACCTAAGTAACGTCCTGCTGAGGCTCTGGAGTCCACAGCCACGATGACTCCATGTTTGAACTTGAAGGCCAGGGTGGTCGTACCGTGGTTCAGGTCTATAGACACACCACCGTCACGGTTGCAGGATTTGAGAAACCCTGAGGGCTAAAATGAAACCAACGAAGAGAACTCAGTAGGACTCATGATGCGTAATGGCGTTGTGTGTATGTGTGTGGAATATTATACATAATGTAATATTCTTTAACAATAACTCCTAGTTAAGATGAATACATGATATGACATTTCATAAGAAGCAAACGTGCGCCACACACTGAAAACCACAGACGCGTAAAATACGTTGAACCACAGCGCGTCTGACGCTTCACGCTTGTGGCATCAGGTTTACCGGATACGATGCAAAGTATTCATTTCGTACCAAAAGTTAGAGGATACTCACGTCTACACCCAGGGGTACAGCAAATTCCTGAGTTTTGGTCCCGAAATTGTAGTGGTTGGTTCGGTCGACGAGATGCGTCTGTCCTGCTGGAAGAATCTGCCCACGGAGTTCAGCATAATGCGTAAAACCAGATACTTGTAAAAGAGCCATTATGGATTACTATTTTCTGATTATAATCTACAAATCTAGGTGTTAAGTTTTACAAAATGACGAAGGCGACTGCAGAAGCGTCACGGATAATTTCCTGGTACGGGAGAAAGAACTCGAAAGTGAAAGGGTTCAAAAGCTATTTTATTGTAGTCCTGTCCTGCATGCAAAAATAGTCATCTACACAACATCGACGAGTAACTATTTCTAAATACATTTTGCAAATCCCTCATAGTATAATATAAAACGTTAATTGACAAAAACAAAATAAAAACAAGACTGTGGTATTCATTTTACTGTAAATAAAAAAGATGGCTCAAGCTCGCATCAACCAATAGGAGAGCCCTGTATGTGTGTCATCATCAGTCTCTAAGCAGAGAAGCAGCGCTCAGGTTTGGGGAAGCCAGCAGAGGTCAATAACATTATTAATGAGTGTTTGAATTTCATATTTATAAAAATACACAGTATCTACTGTAGTTAGGTTAGTGACATATTATGAGTAAATAATTACAAAACATGAAAATAAACAGCAACAGGGGTCAAATACAATTTCATTCAAAGATCTTTTTATTATTATTCCACATGTTACAGTCTTCTCATTTGGTCTACAGCAGTCTCTCTGTTTACTGTATTGCTGCCACATCACAGTGAAGAATAGAAACCATGTAGACAATGTTGATCAAATGTCTGAGATGTTGCACTGCTTGCATTTAAAAACTAGTGTATGACAATGCAAAGACTTTTCACTTCACTGCTAAATGTGGTGTTTATAAGGTGTGACTGTGCATCGGCTCAGGCTGTATCCATCCGCTGCACGGTCTCCTCTACAACCTCCAGCTTCACGGGGACTACTTTCTCGGTCAGAACCGGTGTTGTGCCTGGACCATATTTGTATTTTGTTTTCCTAGGAGAGAGGAAGAGATGGATGGATGGATTCAATAATTAAACAGCTTCAGGGTTACATGTAAGTCACAACCAAACACACAGAAAAAAGTGAATGCATAATCACACAAGATATTCACCTCTGAGAGGGAAATCTGATTTGCAGACATGGTTCAACATATTCTCTTCTTTTAAAGTAGCAGTGTGTACGGTTTAGAGGAAGAAATGGAATGTAATATTCATAGCTATATGTGTTCATTAAAGTATAATCGTTGTGTTTTAGTGAGCTTCGAATGAGCTTATAGGACCTGCTGCCTCTTATAGGCAGCAGGTCATCTTCATGGAGTCCCATGCACAGCCATGTTTCTACAGAAGCCCAGAACGGACAAACTCAACGGCTCTAGAGAGAGCCTTTCATCTTGTTACATTACCTGAAGGCCACCGTAGTTCTTTGACACACTTGGAAAGGGAGGGGAAGCAATCTGCAACCTCATCACCAGAGACGACTGAACCCTGCACACTGCTCCTTTAAGAATCCGTCCAGAGAGCAGATGAAGTCACACTCATACCTTTTGTCTTTGTACTCGGACACCTGGTACGGTCTGATGTAGTCCACTCCTGGTCTGGTGATGACACAGATGTCAATGTTGTTGCCTGATCCGAGGTCACTCATGATGCCCGCGTGGATGGCAACACGCACCAGCTCCTTCGCCTCGTCCAGCTGAGAGTTACGAGAAATCAGGGAAATGACGGAGAGAGAAAATACCTACACATTCTTTAGGTTTTTCTATTTGCTAATTCAATAGGGATGGGAATATTCAGTGAAAGATGCCCAACAGTACATTCAATTATTTAGTGATGGCGTCGAAATGATCACGACTATCGATCCTTCTCACGATATGTAACAACAGCTGTCCAGGTGACGTACCTCCAGGTCGGGTTTGTACCCGTCCTCTAGAATCCCAAGAGCAGCCAGATCCCCAGATCCTGCATGATGAAACAGATCGTATGTCTGAGAGGGAATCAAATGCATAACTGCAGCAAATTCAAAAATAATTGACAATGAATGATATAAAATGGTGTAATATCTGATGGTTATATATAAAATAGAACATGTTTTGCAGACAGCGAAAAGAGCTGTACAATAACTCCACCTGCAACGACTCTCAGGAAAAGATGTGACAATGCTTAGAGAATATGGTTCTATCACGTATACGTACCCATTGCAAGGTAAGGCAACTTATTGACGCTGCCATACGGCCCCACTGTGTACAGGTGGTTCCCAGTGCAATCTACTCCTCCCAGTATAAGACTGGCACCAATCTGGCCGTGATACCTGAGGGCCACACAGATCAGAACAGGGGAAGTTTTTGAACGTACCGCGAGTTTAACTCCTTCACACACCTCTGGATACAAGATCATGTGCAACACAGACCTGTACAACGTATCCTGTAGTATGTTGACGGCCATGACGACACGAGGGTTCCTCCCGCTGTTCAGAGAGAAGATGGTGAGGTTGGAGGAGAGGAGGTCCGTGGTCTTCTCTGTATCTGCTGCTGTACCTGCTCCACAACAGCTACGGAGAGAGGAAGTAGAGGCATTGTGAAAGAAGAGCTGAGGGAAAATAGGAAGAAAGAAAAGCTACAGGGAATCAGGAAGACAGAGAGGGGAAAGACTAAAGAGAGGAGAAAGTGGGGACGGCTTCTTTTCAGTAAATGTTTTGCTTCAACAATCGCAGAAATCCATCATACAAAAAAAGCCAAAGCGACTAATTCCTTCTCCCTCAGTCGCCTCAATAGCCCAGAATGCAATGCAACCACAACTTGCATTTTTGCAATCTGTCATTGGTGACACATTACTGTATTTACAAGTCTCTCTTCAGTAGATTATGAACAAGAAGTCCACAGGAGTGTAACTGCTCTCATGTGGAAAACCTTAATACTTAAGGGGCACTGTAAGGCATTCTGGGATATGTAGGACATCTCAAGTAAAGAAGGATGTTTATGGGACCATGTCCACAAAAAAGGAACACATATTGTAGCCTGATAACAGAGTATTTTGAAGGTAGATTTCTCCGGTTATGGTGTCAGTGTAGCGTGTAGACTTACTATATATTTGGAGCAATGTAATGGATCTTGGCGCACATCTTGTCGGCCACCACTTCACTGGATGTGGCTCTTGTGTCTGCTCCCAGAACCACTCCATCCTGCACCGACACAGACCGGTTGGGAAGTTTGTTACTCAAATTATCATTCAACTGCCCTTTGGGTTACACTTGAGCAAGGCATTAACATCTCAGCGGGCCCACTGAGCTAGCACCAGCAGTGCTGTGGTGCACTGGGCAGCTCCCCTCATTGCATTTATGTATTTATCAAAGTTATGCATTGTAGCAATGCAGTTGTGAACAGGGACTGTTGTGTTCAGTGATGCAGGGATGGAAGAGAAATATAATAGTCTGGTCCACTTTGATTAAGGAATCCAATGTAAGGTTTATGGACTAAATGTTCTGATACATTCATATTACTACAGATGTAGTTTTACACTGCTTTATATACTCGCCTTGAACACCACTCCCGCTATGGTGGTGCCTGTTTTCAGAGGTTTAGGTGTCTGTCCATCAAAAAGACCCTCTAACGCAGCATTCCTAGAGAGAGGGAGGATGAGGGAGGAGGGTGACAGGGGGGTCAACTTATGAATGTATGTAACATATATATATAATAACCGTGAACACATCATCACTATGTTGTTTCGTTGGTCACAGTGATAAACAAGCAGGGAAAAGTTACTTTCACTTTTGATCCCGGAGAAAGCTCCGTGTTACCGACAGTTTAATTGGTTTTTTTCTAAATCGATACAATCTGCTGCTCAGAAGACACAAACAGAAGCTCATACCTGGCTGCGTTGTCGAAATTAAACCCCGCTGCAGGAGTTTCGAAGACATTTGATAGCGCCATAGTGGATACTGGACTGCGGCTTCTCTGCGCGTCTCAATGCGCCTGAGGTCGCTGTTCTGAGCGTCACCTCTCCTTCTTCTCTTTCGATTTTGCAGTGAAAATGGAGAAACGCAGCGCGGACTCACAAGTCAAAGGAGTCAGCACAGGGGTGAGTAAATCCGGACCGGTTCACGAGTATCTTTTCTTGTCTTGCCGACCGAAGCAGCAAAGCAGCAGCAAAGCCCATTACGCGTAAAATGATCGATACGCGATTTGGCGGTTGAACAGGTGAAACTATACCTGAAAGGTAACCAAACACAAAGTGAAATGACATCGACTGGACGTCTCGCGTATTTTAATATCACAGTTGCTTGCACGTTGGCACGTTAGAAACGACTGGCTACACTTATATTTTCAGTTAAAAAAAAATCCTTCCAGAAACTCTAAATCCCATGATTCATAGCGTTGCTCAGAGGGGCTGCAATGGACACGAAGCTATGAGAAACCTGTGTGATGCTGTGTAGCACAGTGTTATCTTTGTCTCCTGTCATGTTTGGCTGAATGTAACTTCTTCATCTCCTCCTCTCTCTCCTCAGACCACCATCCTGGCTGCCACTTTTAAAGGAGGGGTCGTGATTGGTTCAGATTCCAGGGCTTCCATTGGAGGGTGAGGATGTTGGGACGATACACTGAAGATGCCCACATTGTTAAACATATTCGAAAACAAAAACAAAAAAGGTCTATTTCGAGTCAAAGATGAACTGATTAGAATGTTGTGGTCAAAGGTCACTGTGACATGATGGTAATCCCATTACTTCATTTCATTGTCTTCGTCTCTCTCTTCAGGGAATATGTATCATCTAAGACCATCAACAAGGTGATTCAGGTTCATGACCAGATCTTCTGCTGCATGGCTGGCTCACTCGCAGATGCTCAGGCCGTCACCAAGGCTGCAAAGTTCCACCTGTCCTTCCACAGGTGCCACACACACACACACACACACACACACACACACTCATATGAATACAATGGCACATGTTACGCAAGTATGCGCACAGAGACAACCTGCTACATCACATTTTTACGTCCTACATTGAAGTCATATTTTGTTAATCCCGCTGGTTATTTTTAATTCCAAGAGGCGAAGACACACAGTTGTGTGCGTGCAAACTAACACAGTCTCACACACACACACACACACACACACACACACACACACACACACACACACACATGCAGTAAACACACATATAACACTGACTCTTCATACAAAATCATTTAAAAATCCAAGACAATAGATTCAAATCCTCTTCATCTCGCAACTGCACACACTTTAAAGTTCCGCCCTCCCTGACCCCCCCCCCCCCCCCCAATCCACAGTGTCCAGATGGAGACCCCTCCACTGGTGATAGCGGCGGCATCAGTGTTGCAAGAAATGTGCTACAAAAACAGAGAGGAGCTGCAGGCCGGCTTCATCACAGCAGGCTGGGACAGGAAGAAGGGACCACAGGTAGGGCGGTCGTGATGACGGTCAAACATCAGGGAAGCCGTGATGATGATCGTCTGAAGTAACTCCACATTGCGGCGTCCAGCTGCATTACTGATATTCTCCGTCCCTCTCCAGGTGTACGTGGTGTCTCTAGGGGGGATGTTAATCGGTCAGCCGGTGACCATCGGTGGCTCAGGCAGCACCTACATCTACGGCTATGTTGACGCCAAATACAAACCCAACATGAGCAGAGACGAATGCCTACAGTTTGCCACTAATGGTACAGTCGTGTTATTCTACCTGTGTACCCAAACCTAAATATGTTGGTACTTGTTCTGTCAGTTTTTCGGGGGGAAATTGGGTTTTGATGCCATGAAAATGCATGAATATGTACAAGGATGTAGCAGAAAATGACAGTGTCAGTAAATGCTTGCTTGGTTTGTGACGGTTCAAAACGTGAAATGAGAGTTTGACGTAATGACACACAGCTTAGCTGAGACGATTGCACTCATAGGAAAGAGTGAAATGGAAATCCATTCGTTAGTTGGTGACTTTGTAGCTGTTAGGAGTATAAACGCTGCAAACTGCGTCCCGTCAGTTGTTAAACTTGACCTTTATTTCTCCTTGTTGTTCCGGCCCTCCCTCTGCTTCATCCCTGGATCACAGCTCTAGCTCTCGCCATGGGCAGAGACAACGTCAGCGGAGGCGTGGCTCACCTGGTGGTGATCACGGAAACTGGGGTGGAGCACGTGGTTGTCCCCGGTAACAAGCTGCCCAAGTTCCACAATGAGTGACAGCCTTCGACGACCAATGAAATCTTGACTTTGTCTTTTTTTTTTTGGCTTTATGTAAGCAATTGTTTGAAATTCCTGAGCAACAATCTCATCAGCAATGTACTTCATAGGATTAGGATGTAACACATTCTACACACATACACACACACACACACACACACACACACACCTGAACAAGACACATGAAACAACATGTGAATGTGGAAACAGTGGTGTAAAATCTGTTTTGTTATTATGGTAAGCTGCAGACTAGTTCATACAAAATATACCAAACTACAACATTCTACTT
Organism: Melanostigma gelatinosum; assembly: GCF_949748355.1. Lineage (NCBI taxonomy): Eukaryota > Metazoa > Chordata > Actinopteri > Perciformes > Zoarcidae > Melanostigma > Melanostigma gelatinosum. Next base: position 3,703,440 of record NC_136650.1, on the reverse strand, counting down.
ACATCTCTTATAATGCCATATAGATACAGCTCTGTCTGCCTGTCTGTTTGGAAACATTTGAAATATAAATAAACATCTTCCAAACCCCATCGTTCGTCCTCTCACTTTCTTTTTCTTCTGTGCTTTAAAATATCTTCATGGATATGTGATGTCTGTACATTAGCGTCCTTGTGGTTCCCCGTGTCATTTTAAGCTTTGAAAAGGATGAAAAAGACATTAAATACTCTTCAACATGTGCCAATACAGTCTAAATGTGCTGCTGGTTGTTCACAGCTCTGTGCTCGTCAGCTGTTACTGTAATCAAGCTTTACATCATGAGGGGTGTTTTCAGTGTAACAGCTGTGGTGGAATGTAACTAAGTACACTTACTCTAGTACTGTACTTGTTTCTTTACATGCCACTTTCCACTGCCAGTGACACCGATGCTTAAGGAGGACACACTCTTCACTCTGTTAAATGTGCGCATTTCAACGGGTTAGCAGCTCACTGCTCAGAGGAGGAACGACTTCACTTTCAATTTCGATTTAATTCAGAAACAACATGGAGTCCGTCTGATGTGTGGAACAAACGCGTCGAGCACAGTTTCAGAGCTGCAGAGGGGGTCACGAGACAACTTTATAGAACCGGGACTGCTCGACTGAACGTTCGGGTTGAACGTCGGGTGTCGGATTTACTTCCCCGTCAGACGGATTCGGTCGTTGTTGTCGTTGGTTGTTACCAGAAGTGCATGAACATGTTGGAAGAGACGGGACCAGAGTGGTTGTCTGAGGAGGTGAAAACCGGAGTAAGTAGAGATCTTTCGCGTCTTTGAGAGACTCGGTGTCTTACATCCCGGGACACATGGTGCGGTGCGGGAGATGCATTCTGAATGACCTTTACCTCTGTTTGTAGACCACCATCATCGCCATAGAGTTTGATGGAGGGGTCGTGCTGGGGTCTGACTCCCGAGTGTCTGCAGGGTGAGTGTGCGCGCGCACTTGTGTCCAGTTCTATCTGCATAATACTATCTTTACTGAGACACCAATAGCTTCTTATGTTTACCGACACTAAATCATTCCACCTCTTCCTCTTTCCTAACATGCAGTGTCGCTATAGAGATAAAACAACTGAGACAATGACATGCAGTTGAGCTTCTAAACAGAAATGCAAAAGTAACTGGTGCAGATAAATGTGCATATAGTGATAATATGTACAGAGTATAAGATATATCCAGGAGGCTATGATTAACCCACACTCTCCTCTCCATCGCTCCATCCAGGGCGTCGGTGGTGAACAGGGTGATGAACAAGCTGTCTCCCCTCCATGACAGGATCTACTGCGCTCTGTCAGGCTCTGCAGCAGACGCTCAGACCATCGCTGAGGTGGTCAACTACCAGCTCGATGTCCACAGGTGAATACGCACTCTAAATAGACCGAGAGACTCCTTAACCTTTTATTAAATATCCCATGATGGCAAAGTATAGTCCTGCTTGTTTTGGAGGTGCCTTCCTGACCCCGACTACAGAGAAACAGCCCATAAAATGAGCAACGACTTGCAGTATATTTTGCACCTTTTATGTATTCATATAATTGCTCAGATAATAGTTTCCCTTAACAGTGCAAATGCTGTTCCCGAAGCTTTTTAATATTATATTTCAAATTCTGTATACGATCACAGAGTGAAATATTTTAGCTAAAGGATTCACATTGATCACTGAGTTTCAGCTACTCAGCTTCCATGTGAAGATAACATAAATATAAACCATAATGCACAAAGCGTTTGTCTTCTGCAGTTTTTATTGGAGATCCAGCATCATTTGTTTCTACGTCTTCCTCTGTCAGTATTGAGATAGATGAGGAGCCCCAGGTTCGCTCAGCGGCCACTCTGGTGAGGAACATCTCGTACAAGTACAAGGAGGAGATGTCGGCCCATCTCATCGTGGCCGGCTGGGACAGAAGAGATGGGGGGCAGGTCAGTAAAAAGATATAGATGACTCCATTCTGAAAGGAAGAGATTCAAGCCTTAAACAAGAAAGATTACTGGGGGGGAAATATTAATAATGTCAAAATGAATGTCTGCAACTTCTGCTAAAGGGAGCTTGAGGTTGCAGCTGCTAATGTTGTTGTCTTGTTGCGGCTGCATGCTTTGAATATAAGATCCTATCTCGCCAACACACATGATGTTACAGGAGTGCATACAGAACATTGTGATCTGTCTTACTCCTCTCTGTGCCTGTGCCCTTTGACCTCTCCCAGGTGTTTGCAACCCTGAGTGGTCTCCTGACGAGGCAGCCTTTTGCACTCGGTGGCTCTGGCAGCTCATACGTCTATGGGTTTGTTGACGCTGAGTTTCGCAGGGGTATGAGCAAGGAGGAGTGTCAGCAGTTTGTGGTCAACAGTAAGTTTTTTTGTCAGGCAGTTTATTGGATGGTGAAAGAGACACCAGACTATACTGACTGCTGAGGAGAGCTGGCTGTTCTGTCTCATTATGTTATTGAACATATGTTGTCCTCTCCTCACCTTTCTCACCCCTTCTCTTCTCTTTCCCTCACTCTCTCAGCTCTGTCTTTGGCAATGAGCCGGGATGGCTCCAGTGGAGGCGTGGCCTATATTGTCTCCATTGATGAACACGGCACAGAGGAGAAAGTGGTTCTAGGAAATGACTTACCCACCTTCTTTGACCAGTGATACTTACAGTTTTCTCATCTCCAGTCTGCAAGCCACTGCTGTGCAGGATGCAATTAGGTATTTGTTTTGCTCACAGCAGCCACCACATACACTTTGGCTCGGCTGTCAGCTAATTCAGCTTGTCAAATACAAATAGTAGATAAGAATACTTTTACGAAAAAGTTTCATTTTAATAAAATCATTGCATTGCTCTGTGATACGCAAAGCTATTTCATGTTTAATATCAGGTCATTTGAAACTCTGACGTCATTTGTGGCTCATCATTAAGAGACTTAAATATAACAAACAAACGCTGCCATTAGGTGACCTTTATTGATTTATCTGCCAAGGAAAAACTGCTGAGACATGATTCTTCCTTTCAGTCTCTGCATGTGATTCTAAGGTTATCTCACCAGATACATTGGAAAACATTATGGCCAAGTTCAGGAAAGCTTCACAGAGTTGGACATGGAATTGTCAGTACGTCTATCAAATCGTCTTTTTTTCTCAAATGACATGTGTTTTTTTCAATGGCAGATGCCGATATGTATGGAGCAGGGCTTATAATGCGGATGTATTATTGTTGGAGTTGTTGTTTTTGCTTCTAATAAAACACAACAATGTATTAATAATAACAAATAAAACACAGAATTGAGGCCTTTATACACTGAATGTTTGACGAATAAATGAGACGAAAACACTACGTAGTGGCCTGTGATTGGGGGGCTTTTATTGTGAAAGATAAGAACAGAGGGAGTGGATGTGTCACTGCTGCCTTTGTCAAGGTTGAAATGAGTAATTAAGTTTGCCGACTGATAAATGTGATGGTCAAAGGTCACTGTGAACTCATAAAACATGTTTTTGGCCATTACTCTGGAATTCATCTGCTAATTATGACAACTACACACAAATGTCTTACTTTGAGGATAAAATGATGAAGTGATGACATTTTGGGCAGAAATGGATGTAAACTGTAACATGACTGGTTGTCAGAGGCTTACAACGGCAAGACGGTAATACTAGTTTCGAACTGTATTTTTTGTCAAGAATATTTTCACACAGAATTTAACGACACATCAAATAAATATATTTTAAAAACTAAACCTATAAATGATAAATAAAGTGTTTTAGTGCACGTAACATTGATCATTTAGCAGCATGTCCTTGTTTCTAAGAGACAACAAAACAGTTTTAACTTACATATAAAAAGTAAATAAAGAATGTTTGTTGCCTTCCTTGGCATTGGCTCAGCGAAATATAAAGAAATAATCTGCGTCTCAAAGTGGCAGTTATCGGTCTGATTACTCACCACTAATGAGGCTTAGTGCAGAGTAAATAAAAGTAATGGATGAAACCTGCTAAACAAACAGTCTTACTATAGTCCCACAGAAACACTGAGCAGCAGCAGTTGTCTGTGTGACGTATTCAGTGTGACAAGCATGGCAGCAAAAAGTCAAAGTCGAGTTTGTTGTACCACCTCCAGATCATAACTCCCCTTTCTCTACTCCAGTGCTTTTCATCCAGTAATCAGAGATGGTCACCTGTCTACATGATTTAAATCCTGCTTCAATGTAAGCCTATGCATTGTGAATATACATGATCATTGTGCATATATGCCCACATGTGCTTTTATGTATATTATGTAAAATTGAAAATAAAATAAAAGGCATGTGTTGAAAGATGAATTGTTTTATTTCTCTTTTCTTCACAATGAATCCCTTTATATGCTGCTGTTATGTCTCAGTCACTGACACTGGATGTTAGAGCTGCTGTGTCATGCAGGTGGTTGGGAATAATCAAATGGTTCACGAGTGTAACCCACTCAGTTTAGGAATACTGAATATCGTTGTGTGAGGAGCAGTTGGGATTTCGGGGAAACCACTGGTCCAAAGCAAGAAAATGAAAGTGAAAGTGGACATAAACATCAGTACAAGACTGCAGAGACAGAGCAGGGTACGCAGACGACTGTAGCTGCAAAATGGCAAGGAATACAGCAACAGTTACCCGCAAAGTCGTAGCTTTGACTTTAGCAGTCTGCGTCGATCTGTCCTTGTTTTACGCAGCAGGACTAGTGGCGACTCACAGCGTGTTTGGACATTTTGCGCATTTCTGGGTCCACGCGGCTCTCCGTTGCTTGGCACTAACCGCCGTAGCTCTGCTCGCCCTCGGAGACCTCAACCCGTTGCTGATTCGTGTCATCGCGTCGCACAGTCTGCTGCCCGCGGTGTTTGAGACCGGGACTAAAGCGCTCCACCACGAGGAGACCGAATGTGGCTTGTCTGCGGATGCGCGCTGCTGGCTCATGTGTGCCGGAGCGTCGCTGGCCGGTGCGCTGTTTTGGGAAATCACCATCCCGGACGCAGACGACGCGGCCGCCGGTAAAGAGAAGAAGCAGAAAGCCAGAGTGCTGTTTGTGAGAGTCCTGCGCCTGTACTCCCCCGAATATCTGCTGCTGCTTGGGGGGCTTGTGATGCTGACGCTGGCTGTTTTGTGTAAGTAGATGGTGATGATGATGATGATAATGATGATGAGGATGAGCATAATAAATGATGTACATGAAAGGGAGCGAAATTAAGAACTCAGGTTCCAGTGCAGCCAGTGCATAGTTGATGATGATTTTGATGATTTCAGCCGATAGTAAAGAGATGCTAAGGAAATGGACAATTATTAACTATCAGCATAGTGGAAAGTATTTTTTTAAGAATACCGTCATTGTCACTATTCCACATATTTTCAAGTCTCAATGTGGTAATTGAAACACTATTGCTGGTGGGATACGCTGGACCACGTTCATGATGATGATGATGATGATGCTGATGTGCTGGCTGATGCACCTTCATCTCTCTGTATGTGTCTGACTATGTGTATTCTGCACGTCCCTCTCCTCAGGTGAGATGTTCATCCCGTTCTACACTGGGAGAGTCATTGACATCCTTGGCACTCAGTATCAGCCGAATGAATTTGTGTCTGCGCTCCTCTTCATGGGCCTGTACTCTCTGGGCAGGTGGGACTATTCTTCCCCCTCCTCACTTATCCACCAACATGTGCCTGTGGCTCACAAGGTGAATTTTGACTGACTTGTCTCTTTTTGTGATCCGATAGCTCTCTGAGTGCAGGCTGCAGAGGAGGTCTCTTACTTTGTGCCATCAGTGCCTTCACATGCAGGATGAAAGTCAAGCTGTTTGGGGCTTTGACCAAACAGGAAATTGGATTCTTTGAGACCACAAAGACAGGTAAGGCTCTTATATAGCATGCAAACATACTGTATGAATAATGTATCAGTGCACATGACGGATGGAACAAGTCATGTCAAGACAAAATCACACATAAAGACACATATATTGGACGATACTGAACAAGATGAGTTAGAGAAACCGGGCAGAATGGAGCAGAACATACAAGGGTGTCACAGGACATACTATAGAACTTGACAGAACGTAACAGAACAGGACAGAAAGTCATTTCTCTGTATTTTCTGTGTAGGTGAAATCACATCCAGGTTGTCGAAAGACACCACCTTGATGGGAAGAGCAGTCTGTCTCAATGTCAATGTGCTGCTGAGGACGTTCATCAAGACATTGGGCATGATCTCCCTGATGATGAATCTTTCATGGAAGCTCACATTCCTCGTATTGATGGAGACGCCCATCACTGGCCTCATTCAGAACATCTATGACACACACTACCAGGTAAAAGGCAGGTTCATAAGAAATATTGAATTGACATTGAGAGCTACAGAATCATGTTCATGCATGATTTCCATCCCTATTTTTAGACATTTTAACTCATCAAAAAATCCTTCTCTTCAAAGGAAAAGAGCAGATATGTCCTTATGTCTTTCAAAAGACAAATGGTGTTCAGAAACAAAAAATAAAAAATGAAACCATTGGTTGGGCCCATCTTCTGTGTCTCTGATGACAATATCTTATCACAGATTCAAATGATTTATTTCCTTCACTAATGTACAGGACTCTGGTTCGCCCTTACTTATTCAACTTAAAGCTGCTATGTGGAACTTTCATTTTGTGTTGATTTTGATGCTCCCTGTGGACAAAAGCGGTTGTGTTTCCGAGCACCAGAGTCCATTTTAGAAAACCTCTCATTTTACTGCCGCGGGTTCTGACAGTCTGCTATAGGCTATAAACAAACTGCACCTCGGTCGCTTCAGTGCAAGTTTACACAACAGACAATCTGACGTGATGACGCTTAATAGTCTCATTTAGACACTTGTTAGCACCCGTCTTTTTAAGGACATGGAAGAGCTTCAAAAGTCATTTACTGACAGATTTTTTCTATATATTTTTTAAATTTTATTTATTTATGCAAATATATAAAAAAGTTCCTAAAATACATTCTCAACCCGAACCTTAAGTACTAAGATGACTTTCATTGTCTTTTTGTATTCCTCCCTCAGCGGCTGTCCCTGGCGGTGCAGGCCTCGATGGCTCAGGCAAATGAAGTCGTGAACGAGGTAGTGTCCAGTGTTCAGGTGGTACGGAGCTTCAACACAGAGAAACAAGAGGCCCGTCGTTATGACGACCGCTTGATGGACACACACGTCCTCAAGACAAGCCAGAACACTGTCAGAGCTGTTTATCTTCTCGCACAGAGGGTGAGAACTTTGTCATTTTTAGCAAAATGAGGTAGTTCTGAGCGTATTACTGAGTGTATCATTGTATATCACCTGATGTAACAGTAGTTCTTCCTGTGTGTGTGTGTGTGTGTGTGTGTGTCTATAGTTGACAGGGTTAGGCATGCAGGTCGTCATGTTGTACTACGGCAGGCTGTTCATCCAGAGTGGACAGATGACCACTGGCAACCTGGTTTCCTTTATCCTCTACCAGTCAGATCTTGGACACAACATCAGGGTATATAACTGCTTGGTTTTAATGTTTTATTGAAAGATGTGGTTGCTTTTAAAAGAATGTCCTCAGGAATAACATTCAATTGGCTCATAGCTTTTAAGCATGTCGAACCAGACACCCACACTATCCGAAACATATGATTGCATGCAAAAACATTGACTCTAAAAATGAAATCATTATGTTCTTAAGTGCTCAGTTTTATGACATTTTGTAGACACTCACCCACATCTTTGGCGACATGCTGAACTCGGTGGGGGCTGCTGGGAAAGTGTTTGAGTACCTGGACCGAAAACCTCTGGTCAGCATGGAGGGGAAACTCAAACCGGAAAAGCTGACAGGGCACGTCATCTTCCGCGATCTCAACTTCGCCTATCCTACATGCCCCAACAAAACAGTGCTGCAGGTGAGGTCTGACCGGCAGACAGACAAGAGGACTTCATCAGCATGAATTTATACAGTTCATGAAAAAAATATATATTGAAATGAATAGTGGAAAAAACAGGATGAGTATAGAAAGTGACAAGCTAATGTAAATTATTTACACAGGTGTTCCCTCCCAAGTATTTACAACTACTTATAAACTTATGTATAATAAACTACCGGCACAAAACTCTATTTTGTTTTCGTTGTTATCTCCTCGTTTCAGGACTTTTCTTTGGAGCTGAAGTCAGGTCAGATGACGGCACTGGTGGGTACATCTGGAAAAGGAAAAAGCACATGTGTGAGTCTGCTGGAGCGCTTCTATGAGCAGCAGGATGGAGAAATCCTATTGGACAATGAACCTCTGAAATCCTATGACCACCGTTTCCTCCACAAGAAGGTAATTAATCATTATGGCTTTTTCAAGTGATGTACACCACTTTCTGTGTCTTATCTGGGTTACAATTGTTTTTATAGTTTCAAATACAACATTCGACAATCCATACGGGAAGAAATCTATTGTGAAAAAACAAGAGTTTACGATTACTAGCCTACTTAGACCAGAATGCAGTTCAACCGTAACACATGTTGCACATTGAGTAATGGCCTGATGAGTAGACTAAATGGAAGACAAGATAAGATGATCCTTTATTAGTCCCATCAGTCTGATGAGTGTGTTTGACAGATTGCTGTGGTGAGCCAGGAGCCTGTGCTCTTCTCTGGCTCCATCAGAGACAACATCGCCTACGGGCTTGCTGAATCCTCATTGGATGAGATCCAGGAAGCAGCACGCAAAGCCAACGCCCATGACTTCATCATGAAGCTGGAGAAGAGCTACGATACAGGTAACCTTTTTTTAACCACCCCTGCTATTGTTTCTACATCGAGTAAAAACCTGCTTTGGATGGTCGAGTGAAGAACATAGCATTTGTAGAGCTAGATTGACTTTCTATTCATTTCATTTTTTTGTAATTTGTAATTTTCGGACAGCAGCTTAGATTACAAAGTATACACCATCACCAGCATATATGCCGTCCACAGTTTTTCAAAATTGGGTAACTTTGTATAATTTGGGAGAGTGTACACAGTCAAACTCTATGCGCTGTGAGTTGCATTATTCTCCGAAACGCCAGAGAGCGTACAAACAAAATGAACTGTGAAGAACCAAAAAGACAACGAGTGTAACTCATAGATATGCCCATAGACTGTAGGTGTAACCGGTAAAATGACATAAACTAACCTCCACAATGACCTGGATGAAATATCTGTAAACTCATATCTGATATTGATGGACTACTTTATTGCCTTTGTACAAGCCCTGTAAAGAAACAAGTCAAGTATTACATGCATTATAAAGAAACGCAACATTATCGTGCGCACCTCGCCCCGGCTTCACTACGTCAAGTATAAACTAAGCTTGAGCTGGCGTCTAGCAGCTAACAGTGCTAACAGCGCTAACAGTGCAAACAACGGCAACAGTGCGGACAGGACAAGCAGTGTAAACTTGGGGGAGTAACCTGAAGGCGTCACCGCGACAACGCTGTCGGTCAGGATGGCGTTATCATCTGTTACCGCCGTACGGGTGCAGTGCAGAGCAGTGGCCACTAGCTAGCCAGTGGCGCACGCTAAAGCACAGAGAAGCTCGGATTACAACACACACACAGAGGGGGAGTGACTTCATTCTCTGTCTTTCTGTATCTGCATCCCACCTTGAACCTCAATCCGTTATGATTTTATAATGTCCATTTCTCAGAGGTGGGTGAGGGCGGCGGCCATCTATCCAAGAGCCAGAAGCAGCAGATCGCCATTGCCCGAGCTCTGGTCAGGCAGCCACAGGTCCTCATTCTGGATGAAATAACCAGCTCTCTGGACATGACGAGTGAAAATAAGGTATGTCACAACTTCCCTCCGGCCAGAGTTCATTACCATCAGTCACTTCTGACTAAAAACATACAGTCAGTATTTAATAGATATACAGTAGGAAGTGCTGCACACATCATTGCTCAATTAATTGATGAGAATTGAGCAATGATGAGAAATTAAATCAAAGAGCTAGAGGACAAAAAAAGGTACATTTTCAACAAATTTTGCTGTGCGATGATTCCCATTAATGTGTTTAGTGTGTTCACCCAGCTCTAAACCATCCACATGACAACACTGATATTGCAAGATAGGCCTATATGTGGGGTAGTTCAATAAATCACTGGTCTTGCATGCATGCTCTGTGTCCTCACTGACATCCAGTCATATTCATTCTCAGGAAATGTTTTGCACAGTTCCTTTAAACTCTCCCAAATGAGTACTACAGTAATGTAGCAATGTTTCTGAATGAATAGGTCTGATTAAATAATGTTACTCCTTGTTTTATTTTATATTCTTTTATATATCACTGTATATTAAGGGGAGGGACCTCAGGCAAAAACATTGCTATTCAGTCTATTTTACTTCCATAACATGGTGGAAAAAACCATCCAAATTACACATTAAGCTGTCTATGTATGTCTATTTGCGTTTGTAGATTTCTCTTAAATTCACCAAAGGTTACCATTAGATAATATCTCATTTGCATATTAAAATATGACATGAACATTAACCTGTCTTTATCCAATGTTCCCATTTCTGTTCTTGAAATGAATGAAAGTAGCAGTATTTAACAAGATCATGCATCGTTTGCATATTTAATACATTTTCAGAAAACTTGCAATTTACAAAGTAATCGTCTCAATGCAAGTACTCAAATGGGAAGGTTTCATGGTGATACTGTATACGTCTGTCATTGACTCTGCACAGATCCAGCAGGCCCTGGCCAGTTGTCCCAACCAGACCCTGCTGGTGATCGCTCACAAGCTGAAGACCATTGAGAGGGCAGATCAGATCGTTGTGATCGACGACGGCAGAGTTCAGGAACAAGGGACTCACCAGGAACTGATGGACATGAAGGGGGGCTACTACAAACTGAGGGAGGGAAACTCACCACAGTGACAGCGCTGTCACTGAGCCGGTGCTGTGGATTCATGTCATCTGTGAGACAATTGTTCTGTGTGACCGTGATGCACGTTGGACCAACAGCAGCTAGCCTCATAAAAGAGTTGTTATTTCGAGTGATACAGTGGCCACACACATACTGAACATATACACACAGACCTTATCAAATGTTTGTGTAAATATTGTTGGATAAATATTGAAAATGAAAGAACATGGACGTATGTTTTTCAGAAATGTTAAAAGATGTGGAACCTTCTCAACTTTATACATTTTGTTGAAATGACATTAGATATTGTAAATTCGTCAAACAAAATGTACGCTATGGTTTTCTATTTCATGGCCTTGTATTTGGGTACAGATGAATAACACAACAGCACACAGTTGACGCCATAAACTCTTATGATCAGAGTGGCCTAAGGTTGCCTCATGTGTACTTCCCAAATAAAAGATTGATGTTTCAAACACAATGTTTCTGTTGGATTATATTTTTCAAGCCTTGTGTCACATATTCACAAAGCCCTTCAACAGCTGTGTGTGTGGGCAGATGACCCAAACCTCTGGCATGTCAATGGGTGGATGAGCAAGAACTTCATGAAGCTAAATGAAGATAAGACTGAGATCCTCCTCGTTAGCCCAACAATAAGAGGGATACAGATACAACCACAAGAAACCTCTGAGTCGTTTCAGATTTGGACCTCAATTGTGAGCTCAGTTTAATTCATTGAGCAGGACTGCCTCGTTCATGCTTTTGTTTCTAGTCGCCTTCTGTAACGCTTTTTATTCTGGCCTACCAAACGTAGCCATTGCAAAGCTACGGACCACTCAGAATGCTGCCGCCAGGGTTTTAACACAAACTCAAATGAGAGATCATATAACTCCCTGACGGAATAGCCTCGCTGCCCTTTTATATGACAGATTGCATCATTTTATGATCCTCCACGAACCATAAGATCCTGCAAAGCTGCTCTTTCTTACTGTTCCCAAGGTCGCCACTAACACCTTTGGGGATGCTACTTTTTGCCACGACACCCCAAAAATATGGAACACTCTGCCTTTAAATATAACACTATAATATAACACACACGCTGATGTGTTTGTGTATGTGTATGGTATTTAAACCTGAATTGTAAAGCCCTTTGTGCTGAATTCTGTGCGTGTAAAGTGCTATATAAATAAAGTGCATTCATTCATTCAACAAAGGTCTCATAGGACAAAGTGAAGGTAAAATATGTTAAGTTTTATGCAAAAATCTGCATGTGGTTTAGTTTTTAATTCCACAGTGAAAATTCAGAGTTTACAGGTTTCGACATGAGTCTTAAAAGGAGCGAAACGCAGCACGTAATAATTACTCAAATGATTTATTCAGGTTACTGAGCGTGGTGGTTGTGAGTTTGTTATACTGGTTAGTAGTCTGAGGCGTTTCAGCTTTTCTAATCACACACATTAGTGTTTGTGTTTCTGGTTTGACTGTGGTGGGGGTGGGGTGTCTGGTGACATGTCATAAAAACCTCAGGTGCAGTGAAGCGATATGCGGCATTATGTCCAAACACCAACATCCTCTATTGACAGAGAACAGGCGCAGCTTAGGCAACATTGACGCCATCTTGTCGAGACGTCTGTGCCGCCACAAAATGGTGGCTGAAGTCACGCGCTGCAGACCAGTGGGGCATTTGTTTCTCCTGGACTACTGCAAGACTTTTAAAACGTCATGTATCCTGATGAGGGATTTGTAAATGAATATGGGTGACATGTGGACCCAAACTACAGTTTACACTACATTTACATTTAAAATAGGTCAAGTTCAAGAGTGGTTTATCCCCATACTTTGTTTGCAATGTCTTGCCTACTTAACTTTAGATGAACTTATTTGCATGTTCCAACATTAACTGAATGATCACATGCTCTCCGTGAACCTTGTTCTGCTGTTGATTCAAACTTAATGAATTAATAGAATGTTGGTGATCCGGCTGAAACCAAATCTACTTGTCATTGTTCTTAAAAAAGCTGACACTCTGGAGATACAACGCGGCTCGTGACGCATCATAAACTTGGCTGCTTCCCATCAACAACTGTGTGCTGCCTGCGGGTTATAAAGGCAGGAGTGGAAAAAGCAAATGTCAACAAGTACGCCATCTTAAGGTGAGACCTTCAAAAACCCAAACCCAAAATGGCCGACAGCGTGAGTTTGAAGTTAGTGAATAACGGGGAATTGGTCAAATAAAAGACGATAGTGACTGTGGCAGTATTTATCTATGGTGTACTAGAAAAGAGTCATGTGCATCCTCAAACCTCAGTGTGCACCTACTGTACTGTGTGTGTGTCTGTGTGTGTGTGGAGCAGCTTTTGCTTGTCCGGTTCTGCACCATACCAATGCAGCGCGACACTGCCGAGCTGGAAAGTCCCTTCTCTTCTTACTTTCTCTTTCTGTGCAGTGTTGTGCATTCAGTGACTCATCTGGCACGCCTCTCTACCCCCAAAATATGCAGCTTCTGTCGACTATTTTAAGCAGCTGTCACATAAACACATTTGATATTATTCAAAAGATTTGCCACACTGCCTGTCATATGTCTAGAACTGGACTGTCTGTCATGACTTCATTGGCTTTTAGGCACCAGGGACACTTTGACAGAGCAAGTGGATGTTGATGACACTTATGAGTTAATCAAACCTTTGTCCTTCACTTCCACCAGGCCTTATAGAATACTTCAAATCAGGTTGTATCTGTTCCAAAGGGCCAGCTATCCCGCTCATATTATATTATATTAAATATATTCAGTGTTAAAATAAGTTTCCAGTCATGTAAACTTATTGCTTATCACAACAGCGATGTGAAAATACTCTAAGGGGTCACATGGTTTAATCTTAAGTTATTGTGTTTTATAAACTCAGTGTATTTTCTTTGTCAAACATTAGACTAGAGAGTATCTCTCGTAGTGGAGTAGACGTATAAAGCCGCATAAAATGGAAAATACTCAAATAAAGTACAAGTGCATCAAGTATAGTAGAGTAAATGTATGTATCTACTTTCCACCACTGCAAACAGACGTCCCTTAAATAGATGTGCAACACAACCACAACAATATTAGATTAAGCCTATTGTATATGTCGTATTGTAGTTCCTGTCCCTGAAACACGTTAGCTGGTTGGTACAATCCAACACAGAGGAACTGAAGTGCAAATGAAAGAGAAGTCATTTTAGCAAGATAAAGAGTCACAGGACAGATTGGCTTCACTGTCACATAATACTTGCTTCTCTTCTCCTCTTGAAACCAAAACTAATAAAAAGGAACTGATGCGGCGTAAAGCACAACAGAAATGACACCGATGTAGCTTCTTTCCCACCTCACCTCATTTCATTTGACAGGTGAGTGAGAATAGAATAGGAGAGTCAGAAACATGGTGAAACACAATGCTGCAAAAAGCATTTTAAAAATACATGTGCAAATAAAGTATACTTCAGATAAGTCATAATACTATTCTGGATATAATGAGGTAAAAGTAAGCACTGCAGTCCTCTTCACTGAGCAGGGAGCTGTTCTTTAACAGGCAGGTAAAGCTGTCTTTTTGTGAATCCCCTAACTTCCCCTGGAGAGTCGGGATACTGCAACATTTACTGCAGTTAATGATGAAGAAAAAACATCCAATCAAACACACAGCACATGATCAGTTATGGAAAGTCCCGGTTCATGAACAAAGGTAATACTAAAACACTGATCTGGTGTCTGTTGTTGACTTCGGAGAGCAAAATGTAGACAATAGAAACTGATCCTTGGTCAGCTTGGGAAAAAAAAACAAACACAGCCCTGCCCTGTGCTGAATCCTTTAAGGCAGAGCAACAGCGCCTCGGCTGGTTGTATTTGCCACTTTTATCATCAGACACGTGATTTCCCGGAAAGTGCCTGCCTGGTAGATTGCACAAATTACGTTATCCTCAGAAGTCTCAGCAAAAGGCTGAATCATTGCTGGTGACTGCCATCTAGTGAAAGCAACAAAACAGCACCGCAAATGTAACAAAAACAGCCCTAACACATAAACCACTTCGGGTTGAGAAGTGGTTACCATACAGCAGTACTGTTATGTGGTATTCTCAGTTCTCTGAACAGTGTCGGTTCTGTGTTGTGTGCATATTAGATCCACAGAAAACCACAAGCGTGTAAGTGCAGAGAGGTGAAAGGGACATCTGAAGCCACAGAGCCACATGAATGTTCTATTCCCCTGTTTGAAGAATTCATACTGAAGGTTGTTTTAGATTGCACCAGTAACCAGAGATACTATGTAAGATGTGTATATTTGAACAGAAGGTTGACACTGCTTCATCGACTAGAAATGGAGGACATTCTATCAGCTGAATTTCAGTCACAGGGCCGTCTCTCTCACCACCACACTGTCTTATAAAAAGCTCATTTAATAGTGATTCAGGGATTTGAACACCAGGCCAGTCAGATCCTCAGGGTGTCAGCAGGAGGGTGAAGTCATGTGATGAAGAACAGTAGAGCCTCAGCACCCCTAGTGCTTCTCTCAGGCATTTTCACTGTGCAACCAGACAACCAACCAGACAACCAACCACACAACCATGTGATTTCCCTTCACTCCTCAGTCTGGTGAACTGACATCTGTCAGCTGGCTTCCATATGTCTCCTACCGGAATAACAGAGCTTGAGTGCCCCCAAGTGGGATAAAATAAAAAATGAATGACTTGCATGAAATGTATTGAAAGATAAGATGAGACAAGATAACACAAGATATCATAACATGAAATAATGTCACATAAGATATATCCAAGTAGTGCTTGAGAACAATCGGTATATAAACCTCATGTAATACCAACACATATGCCATCACAAGCACATTTGTGGAAAGGAAAGTATTGTTCAAATTCTAGCTCAGGTCCCAAAGCATCCAGAGACACCATGAGGTTGATGCTCACATGTCAAAGTGTCCATGGATGGACGAGACACTGAATCCTGGTGTGTGTGTGTGTGTGTGTGTGTGTGTGTGTGTGTGTGTGTGCACGTGTGTGTGTGTGTGTGTCTCAAGAGACACACTGTAAAGCACTTTGGCTAAAACTGCTACATAAAAGCAGTCCACATTGTGCATAAATGCATCTAATGATGCATCAGACAAGTAGATTTCATCTACCGTAATAAATATGATCAATTTAATGTGTTGGCGCACACAGACATGTGTTGGCGCACACAGACACTACATGTGTGTTATTGTTTCCTACAACTTTAAAGCTACTTCTGTCATGAGGTAGTGTAGTTAGTGAACCCAAACGCACGCACACAGCAGGTTTACTCCAGCCAAGACTTCATTGAACTTGTGCAGGAGGAGTCAAAGAATGAACAAACTACAAACAAAGACCAACTGTCCAGCAAATTAAAGTCACTCCTATAATCTCCACCGGAGTCGGGACGGAAGCTCAACCGAGGCCGGGACAGGTAACCTCCGGAGTCGGGAGGGAAACTCGACCGCACTCAAAACTGAAGGAAACCGAAAACAAACCGGTAACGATCTTCACTGACTCGGTGTTCAGACTTACGTCGCCAGACTGGTAACCGGACGGACTGACGACGCGCCGGAGGACAGCTGGGGCATTTAAGTCCGTCGGCGCTGATCACTGGAATTCCCCACAGCTGAGCCTGGGGTGAGGGCCGTGGTTGGAGACGGAACTCGGGGGTGGAAACTATAGGCTGACACAAAAACAAAACATAAGCACATGGCCTTCAAACAACAACACTGACAGGGGGAAACAGAGGAGCACACACGAGGTCAGACCGAGATCCTAACAACTTCAGGTTTCAACCACTGAACAGAAAAGTTTCTCTTTTTTTCTCGCTAAGTAGCTTTGAGGTTGTTAAAATGCTTTTATTCCCCACTGTTTGACAGAATCACACATGTATTCTGTATCAGCTCTTTATCACACTAACTTTAAAAGCAATGGTATTGTGGCTGCACCGTTGCACCAAACGGAAATGTAACTTGTTGTATAATGAGGAGGACTGCCTTCAGACAGTCACAGTCTTCAGTGAGCGCAGTTCACACATGGAACAGTGACACATTCAGCCATTTAAACTCATTTAACATTATGGTAAAAAGACAAGTGTGTGTGTGACCATACTATGTAAATAACCCCAACTGTGCTTTGTTTTATGTTTTATGTATTGTAGTCTTTGTTTTAAAGTATTTCACGTGTTTTATGAAATGTGTTTTGATAAATGTACAATATTGCTGTTCCTGTCTTAATGTGTTTCATGTGCATGCAGCTGTCATTACACCAGCATAGGGACCGCAGTTGAAAATTAGCCACGGTGGCTAAACTTGCACATTTACACAAATGTCTATAAATTGTCCGTGCAACTTTAAACTGTATTATTAAATACATAAATAAATACATGTATTCTGCATCATTTTATTCACATTTTTACAAATCTCAGTTTGTATCTTTGGAACCGTTGGGATCTCCACTAGAATATCAAATACAGTTCTGTGGATTTGAACAGAGATTGGCTGCTTCACATGTGTTTGCATTGACTGGCAGTTCAAGAAGGTTTAGAAGATTAAGGGGGGAAATTGGGGGTTCAAGAGTAAAAAAAAAAGCAATGTCAGCTATTTGATGTGGCATTGGTTTTGAGTCAGTGTTGTGACGACCCTCCTCCTCCCATACACTAGGCGTCCCTGTTGTGTGTGTGTGTGTGTGTGTGTGTGTGTGTGTGTGTGATGATCTGTTACAGGTGCTGATTCGAGGGTCGGCAGCTGGATGAGTCACACCTGAGCTGTTGTGGTTCTGCCTTAAAAGCCTTCTTCATTCAGCAGCCTGGGGCTGGAAGGAAGAGCCTTGTTGTCACTGTGTAACACTGTTGCTGCCTGCGGTTGTGGCCGTGTGTAAATCATGACCTTTAATGAAAGTATAGAGCTCTTGGCAGACTTTTAGTGTTAGTGTGTTTGCATTTAATGACGCCAGTACAGTAGAGTAGAGGTACAGTAGCTGGTGGTGTGTGCAGACTCCACCAGAAACTACAGGCTGGTATGTAAGAGAAAACTCAACTGCATTGGACCAAAACATCCACACAACATAGAAGTAACACGACCACTACAAGGCAGGACTACACCAGGAACTAGTGGCATTCTCATGAAAGGATTATTTGAGGGCTCTGGAGAGAGAGGCATGTAGAATCGGACTCATTACTCCCATGTGAGATGGGCCCTAATCACTTGGAAATCAAGTAACCCCCAAGACTGACATGTTACAGTTAAAAGAGCACAGACATAAACAGTAGCCTTTTAGGCAGCTGGCTGATTGTCAAAACAAAGTAAAATGATATGATTTACAGTCTCAGGAAAACTGAATATTGCAGAGCGTCAAATTCACTTTTTTATGTTCAGTTAGTATTTCCTGTTCAACCTGATGGGATTTCTTTACTTATTTGTACAATTTTCAAAGTATTTTTTCATCCAATATCTATAAAGAACTGAGGGCCATGTGGAGTCACGCTGTTTGTTTTATGTTAAATCAAGAGAAACCACGGCTCGAACGAGAACCCTATATTTGACCAAAATAGCGTATGCCAACGTTAACCAGAACATTTAGAGGACAGGTTCATTTCTTTCAGTCAGGTTCCCATATAAACAGTGTTTGCTTACTGTAATTATTCCCTCTGTTCATATTGGCCATCCATCATGTAAGTGATGCAGGACAAAATCCACAGTTACAAATGTATCCCAAAGTTGTAATGTTAACTTAAGCCACCTGAACTATTGCTCACCTTATAGGCATCAAAATGTGTAGTTTGTTACAATTGTTACACAGTCAAATTATCAAATGTAACTTTCATTTCACAAAAACAGAAAATAAAAATATTTTTTTTCTCCCGTTTATCGTGCCATCAATCATTAGCTACCCCCCTCTAGCTACAATATAATTGAATGTAGATTTGAATGAACGGCCACTTAATGTAAGACAGTTAGAGGTGCATATGTGACGAACACAGCATAACAGTGTGATGTTGTATACAGTATGTGATGAATAAGATGTAATATTTCAGACCCGAGGAAGACTAGCTGGTACCATTGGCATCAGGTGCATAGGGGTCCTTTTAAATAGATAAATAAATAGATGAATAAATAGATGGATGGGTGAATAAATAAATAAGCGTCAACTGTCTGACTTATTCAAGTCAAGTATATCTTCCAAAGCTACACTCTTTTTAAGATACAATATTATGTTTTCACAGTGTTCGTTGAGTTGTAGATCCACTTGGGTCTCAGCAAAAGTTTTCAAAAGCACCGTCGCTTGTACATATCCTGTCGTGCTATGGTGTCATGTTGCTGCCTTGGTTAGCAAATCTAGCGTAGCTCCAAACACCTCAGTCACAAATAAAGCACATTCTTAGACATAAAATATGCAACGCTTCTCCGACGCTGTCAGACAGAAATACCGTTCGCACAAATCCTTTTCCTGGTCAAGCAAAACGCTAAAAATGTCATGTCAATGTCATAACTTCTTACATATCTTTCAACTTGAACTCTCACTACTAACTTCTGCTAGCTGCTTCAGCTTCACAACAGTCACTGACCAATCACGGCTCACATTAATGCTGAGCTGCACGTTAATTGTAGGCCACCTAGACAGCTCTGACATGTCAAAGAATACGCCCAACATGTCAAACTAAAGATCTGATTGGTTGAACACTATGACAATCAACAATATCATCTCCATTCACTTAAACTGCAAAGGCTTCCTAGCAGGCCTCGGGCCTCTCTTCTCGAGACACAGAGGTGAAATCTGATTGGATAAAAGCTCTACTTAAAACAAGCTGCACTGGAAGCAGCGCTGCAGGCTGGAAGCAGAGCAACTGAGGAAGACAGTAGCTGTGCAATGAGAAAATAAGATAATGGGAAATCAAATAATTAGAATACATGTGGTGTATTAATGAAAAATTATTAAATTATGAAATAGCTATAACTGTGATTCTGTTTAGGCCAGCGACGGTGCACCACTGTGTAATGGCCACTTGGTGATAGATAATAACCTGTTGAACGAATGAAACATTAATTTCAAAAGAGCACTGCATGAACACTGATCGTGATCGTTAGAGTCTTTCAGAATAAAAGATACAGGGCCTTCTCAGCTGCTGCACCACCCCTCTGGAACGCCCTCCCCATCCACATCCGTGAGGCTCCCTCCCTATCATCATTCAAACAAGCCCTCAAAACCCACCTCTTCAAACTCGCCTTCACCTGCTCACCCATGCACCCTACCCTCCACTACATGACCCATTCGGCACAGCTGCTCCAGTTTTCTTTTTTTACCAAAATGTTCTGTTTGTTTGTTTTGTTTGCTCCTCTTTCTTTCTTTTTCTTTTTTCTTTTTTGTTAGTGTGTTCTGTTTGTCTCTGCCCTATGTAAAGCGTCTTTGGGTACTTAGAAAAGCGCGATATAAAATGAAAGTATTATTATTGTTATTATTATACTGCGGTATCATCAAACTATGGATTATTCATTCTATGGGTTACTGCGCTGATGCACACAAAGTAACATTACATTTTCTTACTGTTAATAACTTGAAGTAGCTGGAAACAAACTACACATGGAATTTAATGTCAAACATCGATTTGTTTCTTATCAATTTCAGCTGAGTGACCACCAGATGGCGACATAACACAACATACTCCAGGTTACAACCTCAAAGCTAACCTGGAGTTTGGCACACCAGAAAGTAGAGGAGCCTGGTACGTGACTGGATATTAGATCTTACACAAATGGCTTCTGCTGAAAATGGAAATAGTGTTTTTTTTTGTATTCTCATAGGAACATATGAGACAGTCGGTACAATATACCTCTAATCTGTACCAGCTGGCCAGATGTTCTTTCCTCAGGCTAATACTAATTAGGACTAATCTCCAATCACGCGATCATCTCTAATTAAAAGCACTCTTGATTCCAGGACAAGGTCTGTGATCATCTTTTTTTCTCTGAAGCAGTATTTGACACTGTCGCTAAATCCTGATCCAGTCATGAGCTATGACCGCATGGTCGGTGCGCCTTCCTCGTATTTTGTCATATTGACATCCATCCCAAGAAAGATGGTACTGACTCTGACTTGTAATTTATACTTTATTTTATGTGATTAATGGCTGTACACAACTCCATATTCTCAAACCATCAAACACCAACATATCAAATGTAAAATATACTCCTAAAAGTGGACAATTGCACAAGAGATTTGTTATAGTTACATATGAGAGCTTTATTATTATTAAGGATCTGCTCTATTTGAGTCATGAAATGAATGTAGCGGCTTTCCTCAGATAAAGCAGTACTGCATGTTTCTGTTGAGTTACGAAAATATGAGATATGAAATACGATAAGGAAGTCAAGTATTCAACACTAGAGTCTCCTCTTCAGTATCATCTCTCCTTCGCTCGGGTATCTTTCCAACAACTGCCGGAATGAATGAACCAGTCGGGGGGGGGGGGGGGGGGGGGGGGAGCCAGTATTTCACACCTGAGCTCGGCTGTCTCTCTCTCTCTCTCACACACACACGCGCACGCACACACACACACGGATCTCTCTCTATTCTTACTCTTATTCTTACCTTCTATTCTTCCACTGTCCCTCTTTCTTTTCTTCTATTGTGGATATTGTTGGCATATATTGGTATAAACGTCAAGCAGTATTTCCCCCAAAAACAGTAAACAACAACATCACACCCTTCTAACTGCTCACTACAAAGGCTCAAAGACATATGCTCCAAGAGAGATTACACGTATAGGATTAGGAAGCATGATAATCTGGTTGCCAGTGATCATCTTTGTTCAGCACTTCCTGTCTTGTAGCTGTTTGCTCGGTGTTGTTGCCTAAATGCAATCCCATTACAAATGGGTTTGTTTCTCTAACTTTTCTGTTTTAAAGATTTGCTCTCTTCATCAAGTGAACCTTCTGGAGGAGAAAGTCCACCTCCATTCAGATGGAAGTCATTCACTTCAGAGTTCCTGCTCCATTTTTTCAGAGCTAGATAATGAAGTGTCCCTACTCCTTTACGACTCATTTTCCACGCCTGCATAATTAAGCAGCTGTTGTTTTCCTACACTGGGACGCTACCTTCTTGGAACCATGCTGCATGAGCTTTGCTTTTCAAATTCATCTCTGATCTTTATCTCTAGTTGCCTGAAGAAAAGGTTCGAAATAAAGCCGGGCAGTAAAAAGGTGATGCTTTAAATGTAAAATGTATTTTCTTGTACAGATCTAGCACAACCATGTTATCAATCCATACTAACAATAGACAACTTTAACTGAAAATATATTCACCTCATTTTTTTGCTTCATAATATCTGTGATCATTAATGAGGGAGTTTCTTGTTTTTCTTTTTTATTTCATTGTGTTTTCTCAGTCACTATCCGCTGTTTGTAGTCGTACTACTATCTTTTTTTAAGCTGTATCAAATATTTGACTGTCACTGAGATAGTGTGGGTACTTGGTATTGTCCTTGGATTTTTAATTACATATGTTTTACATTATGATGTAATGTGAACTTGTGTAGAACACAGAAAGAGACATTTCTACCTTGGTGGTGCCTAATCAAGGAGGAAACCATCGCCATTTCCTCCGGGACCGAGTTCGTGCAAGGCGTACACTATAAAACGCAGATCGGCAGAGATCTTTTCCAGACGTGGTTTGTGTGCGAGTAATTGCAGAATTGCGGCAGTGTATGGTTGATTGCGTGCAGCGCAATGTCTCAGGGAGACATCTATTACTACTGAATTTTATTTCTTACACTGTTTCTTTAATTGTTTTTAAATCTCCTTTTCTTTTGCCTTATTATTTTGATGCTTTTAATGGTTTTATGTGAAGCACTTTGAATTACCTTGTTGTTGAAATGCGCTATACAAATAAACTTGCCTTGCCTAATGGGGATCCAAATAAATTCATAAATAAACCCACTGTTGCAGATTTTTGGCTTTTTATGGCACATAATTGCTCGTCCCTGATTCATAGCGATACAGGAAATGGTCAATGTTCTGCAAATACAAACCCAAGCAGGCAGCAATGTCCACTTTGTGGAAGGAAGCAATGAGTGTGTTACTAAAACACAAACACCAGTATGTGAGGGGTGCCCTGTTGTCTTTATATTGTTAGTGTTGTCACATTATATCAGCAATGTAACGTTGTATATTTACATTTTGAAATGCGTACCGGTAATGACAACTGTGATATTTAAAAATGAAATACTGATATCATGTTACAGTGATAATACACATAATAAAATTAAGTAAATAATCCAGCTCCTTTTAAATCACGCTTTTACAGTTATTAACCATAAAGTTAAAGATGAATTTGACTGATGCATTCTTAGTTTATCGCAATATCGCAATAATATCATTATAGTGAATTATTTTAGCCACAAAAATCAGGTAGTGGAAATCTGATATTGTGTATAACCTATTAATACTACATTAATACTGCCCTCGCTTGGTACAAGTAGGGCCGCTAATATATAACAAATACAGTCATTGGATAAGTCAATAAAACCAATGGCAAACATCACAGGTGTGTTTTTGAAAACAGGCTTTGTAAAGCAAACAATACCACACTGAGATGCAAATGAAAATAGGTGGGAATGGAAAGATCAGCACGCTGTGGCCAAATACTGTGATTCCATGTACAGAGATAATGTGAGTATACTGTTGTTGACATAGTGAGTGTGTGTGAGCGACACGCTCAGAATGGAGAATTCTTCATAGAGAATGTGACGTTCAGGAGATGACAGCGCAGCAACGCTGCTCAATAGCACTCCTTCGATGCACAGTGCTCTTCTGTATCAGACAACTGCTGCTTGCATCTGTTGACAAAGAGACTGTTGTTGCTAAGGAAGGCTTGTGAGAGGAAGTGAATGGACTAGATTTACAGAATGGGACCAGCCATATGCAAACAGCACAAAAGCAATCTGTGATCCTGGAGCTTGGCTGTCAGCGCTGCACCAGTTTGCAGTATGGATCTGCAAAACTGTGGCAACTATGACTCAGGATAGAGGAGTGGTGAAGGAGAGAGCTTCCTTGGCAACCATTTCTGGACCGATTGTCATCATGTGACAGGCTGATGCAGCCACGCGCTGAAAAAACAGAGACAGGGGGAGAGAGAGAGAGAGAGAGAGAGAGAGAGAGAGAGAGAGAGAGAGAGAGAGAGAGAGAGAGCACACACTGATGAGTCAGAGCAGGCTGATTCTGATGTAATCACCAACCCCTCCCTTCCTCCCTTCCCCTGCCTACATGGCTGTTCCTGGATATTCAGGTCAGAGCCTGTTTCCCCACAAAACACAGACACATAGAACCTGTAACACAGCATGTTGTGCTTTTGGTCTAGTTTCACATCAGTGAATGATCAGCAGTGGTAGGCTGACCCATTCGTTTTGATTTTGTGGGAATCGTTTTATGGGTTTTGGGAACAGTCACAATACATAGGGGATTTTTGGTTTAGTTTTTTTTTTTTTACAGATTTTAGAAATACAGAAAATAGAAAAAAAACTAATATATCTCAATGCCCAGATAGAAGATCGTCAACTGTAAAATTAATAATTGTCAGGTATCATCAGAAATACATTTAGCCATATTACTGTATTCCCATATATTGTTCATCTATACACACAGAGTTTAAATGTGTGTAGATGTTTGTGTTATATACAGAACTGGCAGTATGGCTGAAACCAACCCTGGACATATATTAAGACAACCAAACAAAAAAACATCCTGATAGCAGTACAGCCTGGCATGACAAATACATAATCACAATTAAATCATGTTCAACATTCTTCGAAAAAAACAAGGGCAATTCAGTTTACAACTAACTAACTGGTTCTCAGTTCCCTGACAGGTAGATAGATAATGATCGTATATCTAATTATCATCTGCTAAAAAGTAGATTTCATTCAAAAGCATGCAGCACACAAACTACGTGTTCATCTTCTTCTTCCTGCTTTAATTTGGAAACCAACACTCGTCAGTTCTGCGGCCGGATCCCACCTCCTTTCCAGGGAGCACTGAAATGCGGGATCTACGCATTTTAGTGTTAAGAAAAACTGCTCTTAGATCAGCCTTCAGCATTCCCAGTGCATCGTTGGCGATGTGTCTTCATGGTAGGGACGCATGCGCAATGCTTTGTGTTGCAACACAACTGAGCTCGACAGCAATCGTAACCTGGAGAAAACAGACATTACGAACCATTTTTGAAACAAACTGAGAAACTGCACACGCGATGTAAAGGATTACTGCGAACACACATGGATTACAGCAGAGGAAGTTTATAAAACAGCACAATAAGTAATACTTAAATCGTTTTCGTCACGTGGTCAAGGAAGACCAATCGGAGCCAACCAAATCCAGTGGAAAGTATGCTCTTTGTTCGGATATTTTGCCAACTTTATGCCCAAACCTGCGCCTTATGCTTTGCCAAAAGCACCGGATGTGTATCTGGATGCACGTTTCGCGACAAAGGAGACTCAATGGATACGTTTATTTGGGTTTTGGCGGAATGCCACGTGTCGAAGTTTTGATAAACAGTGCGCTCAGTCTGATCTCATCACATGACTCCCCTCCCCCACCCAGCGCAGGGAATGGGGAAGAAGGCGGACATGTTTGAGGGAAATGTGCTGCTTAAAAGGTATCGAGGTGGAAGACAAGAAGAATATTTGAAGAACGGTTTCGCATTGTTGTGGGATTTACCAGTCAACATTTGTATTCATGTTAAATTTAAGGTTTTTATCTCATATCTTATGAATTATTTATTTATTTGCCTTTTGGATCATTTAAATGTCGTTTTGAACTGTATACTACGTTGTTTAAAAGCGCGAAGTTTAAAAAAAACTTTAGTAGTAATCAATGTTGTAAGGATCTAGTGTTACCATCTATCGTTTATTAGAGTGACATTGTGGGGAATTTGTAACCTTGGTGTGGGGGATGGGCGCATGTGGTTAGGTAACCATTTTGTATGGTTGTTGGATTTCTAGATAGTGTCGGTCGCTTTTAAAATAGTATAAGTATTATGAATATTTACTACTCACTACGACTGTAATTCTAGTTAGTAGTTTTGGTTTATTCTCATAAATGTTCGAAGGCTAAGTATAGTATTTACATTTTTAAACATAAGATACATTTTCGTTTCGATTTCCGAATACTTTTAATTAACTTGTTTTCCGTGCGAGTGTCTTATTTAACGTTAGTTAAGCTGGGCAAAAGCAGTATTTACTCTGATGCAGTCTGAGGTCAGTGAGGAAAACTGCTGTGTCATTCAGTGGATGATTGTTTGGCGTTCTCATGACCTCGATATTTTTTTCGCTGAAGTAAATGGTCTCCAGACTTATCGTTTTACACACGCAGTTACAATTGAATTGGACTTTACCCTTGTACGTTACTGGTGTGGTGTTTGTGAGCCATGGAGGCCTGGATTGGCTTTGTGCTCTCAAATGGTGGCATTTTTTATGCTGCAGACGAACGCTACTTAATTAATTTGTTTGTACGCTAAATATGTAGCGTTTTATAAGTTTTGCTTTAGTTTTTACCTGGCATATTGTTCATATTTCTACAAATATACTCTGTCAGTGCACTTGAAGATGGTGGCTGTGAGCTTCTTCTGAAATGCGGACATGCTGGTAAGCAAGGGAGCTTGTGGGGTGAGGCTCTCGAGGGTTACACGTGATCCGGTGAAAGAACCAATGGGCTTCTTGATATTTACCCTGGAAGCCCGCGTTAAAACATTATTGACCAATCCCCGCCGTCGCTTTGCACACGTTGACGTAATGTAATATTATAAGGAAGGGGGGTCGACTCGGTGCCCTCGCGTTTTGTGCAGGATTAAATGGAGGAACCAGTTACAGACACATATCTGTAATGCTGAATAGGCTGGGCCAATAGTATTTTGCAATTTCCTTGACCGACAGCAAAAACACGCGAAGAGGTTGGCCCAAAAGATTGTCAGTGAAGTTTCTGTATCGAGGGGTGTGGTGACTTTTACGGACATGTTAAACAGCGAATAGAAGCTCTGGGGGTGTGGACAGTCTGAAGTAGTCTATCCAATAGGACTAACGCTCGGTCTATAAAGCCGAGGGTATAGTCGCATCGTCGCCATTTCAACGAAGCAGATTAAAGGAGTTCACCGTGGCGGGGAGCGGAAAGCGGACGAACAGAGACGGATCCAGGTCTGAGTCTAGCTATAAACAGAAT
This sequence comes from Melanostigma gelatinosum, assembly GCF_949748355.1. NCBI lineage: Eukaryota > Metazoa > Chordata > Actinopteri > Perciformes > Zoarcidae > Melanostigma > Melanostigma gelatinosum. The sequence continues at coordinate 3,676,309 of NC_136650.1, read as the reverse complement.
CCGGATCCATCCTGATGGATATGGCTGTTAACCCTCTCCTTGACAGGTATCTACTGGTAAAATCGACTCTCATCTTTCCCTCAGTGGGAATATTGTAAATATTTCTCATGAGTTTTATTCAACATATCGGTGTTGGCAGCCTGTGTTTGCTGTAATACGAGTGGGAGAAGGAAATGGACAGTGAATGTGCCACAGGGAGAAGTCTATCGCGGCGTTAAAATGAGTAGCAACGAAATTCATGTTGAGGAAATGAAATGTGGTTTGGGTCTGTAACGAGCTGCGACTGTTGTTCGCACTACGCCGGCGCCATCTTCGGAGTGCCTTTGCCGCTGGCCGCTCTCTCCCGCTGCCTGGCAGTTAGCATTGCTAGCATTAGCGTCACGGATACAAGCGTTTCCCCGATATAACAGTAGCTTGACCGGCGCTTCTCGTCTGTATGGTGGTAATGTAACTTTCGCTCTGAGTTAATATTCGTGACATAAGGTATGCCAACAGCACAGTTACATTTTAGTAAC
>NC_136650.1:3658294-3670794 GCF_949748355.1 Melanostigma gelatinosum | reverse complement strand
GCCTCGTTGCTCGGGCTTCACGACTACCACGACATCATTAAGCAGCCCATGGACCTCAGCACCATCAAGGTATTTGCCCTAGGGATTTACACACACACACACACACACATTGTTTTTCCCAAATACAGTGTGTTGCCTAAACCTCTCCTCCTCTCTTTGTCTTCAGCGTAAGATGGACGGCAGAGAGTATCGTGACGCCCAGCAGTTCTCTGCTGATGTTAGACTGATGTTCTCAAACTGCTACAAGTACAACCCCCCCGATCATGATGTGGTGGGCATGGCCAGAAAACTGCAGGTAATGCACTTACTCCAGTTATATTGAAGTAATAATTATAGTTTTTGCAGAAGCATAATATAAGTCTATAGTCTATATTCCTCACATCATCACTGTTTTTATCTGGTCCACTCACATACTGTTCAATCCTTTTAGGACGTCTTTGAGTTCTGCTTTGCTAAGATGCCAGACGAGCCTCCAGCACCGCCTAGCTCCTCCTCTTCCTCCTCCTCCTCTTCATCGTCCTCTGAGAGTGAGGTCAGCAGTGAAAGTGAGGAGAGCGAGAGCAGCCCTAGCTCTGACTCTGAGGAGGAGAGGGCCAACCGGCTGGCAGAGCTGCAGGAACAGGTTTGTACTCCAGTGCATATCATTTTATTATATTACACCAAGATTAAACAACTATCCGATGAGTCTTGACACGAGAGAGAGATTCTAGCTGTAAGTGGACACAAGTGGTGTGGAACCTCTCTCTGGAGCTATTGACAACCGAAACTCAGACTGGAGAAAGTCGAGAAAGAGGAGCAACGATGAAACCAAGTCCCTTTATGATATAAACATAGCATACCACGGCCTGTCATGAGCTGTTGCTAGAATATCCCTTCCTCGGTATTCCATTGACCCATCTGTGTCTCTTTCTCCCTTCAGCTCAAAGCTGTACATGAGCAGCTCACTGCACTCTCACAGGGCCCCATCGTCAAACCCAAGAAAAAGAAAGAGAAGAAGGACAAGAAAAAGAAGAAAAAGGTAGAAAAAGAGAAGCATCGGAAGATAGAGGAGGAGGTGACCCCTGTTAGACCGCCCAAGACTCCCAAGATCACCAAGACTCCAAAACCCAAGAGCAACCGAGGGACGGGCGGTCCTGGAGTGCCGGTCAAGAAGGCACAGAGCAAGAAAAACAACAAGAGCAAGTGAGTCCTGCCACCTGTTGGACACTGTTGGTACTGTATGTGGTGCGTGCTGTGTTTGCCTGAGGGCATGTGAAAGATGCCTCAAAGGGACAGACGGATTGCTACATGCTGTAAGATTTCTATTGAAATTGTTATTGTGTAAAATCAATATCAGTTCGTAGTAAAACAAGTTAAAAGTACATCATCCATGCTGTTTGCTTGGCGTTTCCAAAGCTCTTGTGTTGACATGACTTTTCTGGGTTCCAGTGGACCATCTCTTAACCATGTCTCCCGCTCTCCTGTCTCCTGTCTCCCATCAGAACCAAAAAGGGCGGCATGACGTTCAGCATGCCTCAGCCGGTCCACGAGCCCATAGTGAGTCATTACGACTCAGATGAAGAGGAGGAGACGGCGCCCATGTCGTACGATGAGAAGCGCCAACTCAGCCTGGACATCAACAAGCTTCCCGGGGAGAAGCTGGGCCGCGTCGTTTACATCATCCAGTCCCGTGAGCCCTCGCTCCGAGACACCAACCCAGAGGAGATCGAGATAGACTTTGAGACCCTGAAGCCATCGACGCTGCGGGAGCTCGAGAGATATGTCATGACGTGTCTGAGGAAGAAGCCTCGTAAGCCATACGGTTAGTTGAAGAGATCGTGAAATATCTGCCGGTTTAGGCCCATAATCAAACCGTTGGATTGAATGTTGATGTTATCTTAAATATTTCATCTTCAGGATTTGTAGACCGTTGATGAGGTAGTGCAGTACATCCATCTTATGGCTATTGTTACTTTTGTGTTTCCATACAGCAAGTAAAAACAACATTTCTGGCAAATCTCGGGAGGAGCTCACTCTGGAGAAACAGATGGAGCTGGAGAAAAGGCTGATGGACGTCAGTGGTCAGCTCAACTCTGGGAAGAAGCCTGCTAAGACCAAAAGTAAGTCCTCCAGTCTTAGGGAGTACGGGGTTGGGGCTGAAAATCACTCAGTATTAATAGTAACTTTCAGAAATATAGTGGACCATGATAGTTATGTCAGGAAACTGGCTGGTGTTAAATTGAACTTAAAGATGCAATCCGAAGTTTAATGGCCGCTCATTATTTTTCACTCAGGTAGGCGTCTGGTTCATGTTCAAAATGACTTAAAAGTAACTAAGTGTTAATGATAAAAATATATATATATATTCTGATTAGACTTTTCCAAATTGTATACATTGTCAACAGTTGTACTTAAAGATCCACTTTATAAAAACATCCATTGTGTTATGAGATAAGTGCACCATCTGTTTGTGATGGTTTAATCAGCTTTCTTATATTTACTCCAGCAGAGAAACCAGCAACTGAGCAGCACACCCAGCCGTCACGTCTCAGCGCCAGCAGCTCCTCCTCGGACTCCTCTTCATCGTCTTCTTCCTCGTCATCTTCAGACACAAGCGACTCAGACTCTGGCTGAGAGGCAGATGGTGTTTCCACATTAAAAGGGTCACGTGAGGGACCCTGGGTGTTTCACTTTCCACCGAGCGGACTGAACTGCAGTAGAGCTACCGGAGCTACCGGAGCCGCGGGACGGATCAGACGAGACAAGCACTAGGCAGAACTGGTCCGACTCAACCAGTGTGAAACCAAGAGAGAGAGAGAGAGATGGGGCTCCCTACGCTCGGCCCATTCATCCAATCCTGTCCTGGACACAGAAGCGCTGAGCAGGGATGGAAGGAGGAGACTGGAGTCCTGCCGTTCTCTGGAGAGCCGGCCTTGCTGGACAGAGCGAGGGACGCTCCATCTCCTGCCAACACGGGAGAAGAGCGACGCATGCGTTGGAGGGATATGGGTGCTAGAGCCAGAATCTGTCTTATTTCTGGAGATAATTTCCCTTCTTCCTGTGCTCTGTCTTTATGATGTATAGATATGATGTACAGTTATATAAATATCTATTTTTCTTTTATAAAGAAGCATTTTATGGAGTAATTTATTCCCTCATTCTGGGAAACAGGTGCGGACGGAGTTGTTTTAGTTTTTGTCAATTTTTTTTTTCTGGTGTGATAAAGAGGGTAGAGGCAAACACGTGAGCGAATGTGAACGTATGAATGTGTCACGTACGCGTCTGCATGTGCGAGTGTGAAATCCTCATAGTTTTGACGCAGGCGTTGAAAATCAGTCAGCACGCAGAAGCACCTTGGTTCAGTAGAATACCGAATGCATGCAATACAGAGGAGCTGACGAACATCTGCATACTACTTTACTGCATCCTTGTGTACTCATGGTCTTGTTTGAAAGGGTTGGCCACTGTACAGACATGTGACCTCGTTCCACATCAGTTTATACAAACCCCATGTGTGCCGTCATGTTTTTTCTTTTTTCATCCATTTCAATTTCTCTGTAAACGTGTTGCTTTTTTTCTTCTTCTGACCAATCTGCTAATAAATTGTGAGGACGTGTCTTGTCCACTCACCTGTGCCCAAATAACTTCTCGGTTCTTCTGATTTCTTCTGGTGTTCAGATTCAGTTTGCAAAAGGGTTTTTCTGGTTCTGACATTGATATTTGATTCAAGTAGTTGAAGCATTTTGGGTGGACTTCCCCAATGGGCCATCACTTCTTAACACCATGGTGTCACAAAAAGCAGAACTGCTTTGTCTTTTATTACAATTTGGCCTTTGAGATCTGGCAGGTTAAAGTTTTATTCTCTGCAATAACTTGAGTTTTGTCTAAAAGTTAACTTTTTGTGGGTGATGCCTGGTTGGTAAGGTTAAAAAGCAAAGCTGCTTGTGAAGACGTGAAAGTGTCTTTTTCAATCTAGGGATCCAGCAGCCAGCTCAGACTAAACCTGGTTTACTGCAGTGCGTGATAACTGCACAGTTTGTCTGGAGCACTAAACCATCTAGTGATTTAGGTACGGCTGTGTGTCTATCTTGTTCTTTAAAATCGCCTGTGGCTTGAGATTGGAATATTGTATGTTTGACAGTGATTATCTATTGAGAAGGAATTTTAAGGTTTTGTTCACAACACTGAAAGTAACTTTTCAATTGAAGTCTACTGTAAATGATGCACAGATTAACTGTCAGGATTGTAGAAGTGTACATATTTTATAGTCTCAATCTTCGAGCATGTTTTGTTTTTTCCTTCAGTCATTTTAGTCGAGCTGCTTTTTATTTTTTTGTCTTCAGTTATAAACCGAATTACTCCAGTTATCAGTCTTACTTTTCTGGTTTGTCAGGAATCTAAATGCCTCTGTACTTGACTCCATTGTTTCTTCTGAACATCTGTACATAAATAAAGTGAGACAAGTTCCTCTTTTCACTGACTGGGGATATTTTATTTACAGATATGTCATTTTTGGAACTTACTGAAGTCATGCAAGTCTGAGAATGAGAATGTTTGACATGACTCGAGATGATAAACCTTTGAAAACAGTGACCCCTGCTGTTACAAAATGTATTAACACGTATTAACATAATGCTTTTCCAGCGCAGTAATTAAGATCCAGACCAGCTCAGTGGCCAAAGTGACCTTTTTTATTTTCCTCTTTAGAAAATATCACATTTTAACACCACATATAAAAAAGATAACTAGCAGTGACTCTTTCTCTACGGTATACGTTTTCTTTATCTTCACAACTCCTAGAATGATCAAATAGAAAAAGATGACATCCATTCAGTCACACATGACGACTTAGTGTCGTTACGTTTGTAATTATGATGAACGAGTCTAATCACCCGGTTAAGAAAAAATACACTTGATGTGTGAATATTTGTTGCGAACAGTTTTTTAAATTTATTTTTAGTTCAAACTCTGCTCCAAAAGTGTCATGACTGCGATTCACAGGATGTAGTTTATCATCTGCTCCATGGAAACAGGAAGCCGCCACAGGATGTTATTTATTTACTTTTTGTTTTGCAATAGGAGACTTGGGAACCGAAAAATATCGACAGCTACATGTTGGTAGCTTTGTTACAAGCTATGGAAATGTTGCCGTAATGGTTGTATGTGTTCTAACTACACAACTGTGCCGTTATGGTAAAACTATTTATTTTGAAAGTGTATACCGGAAGCAATCGTATGCTATCGTTTCTGTCTGTACACTGGCACTGAGCTGGCAAGAGAGCAGTGCTAGATGTAGACTGCCACCCTGTGGTCACACCGCGTTACTACACCATGTGCCAACAGTCCGTGATGGTGTAGGACTGACCCACTGTCAGATCATCGCGTGTATGAAGGCTCTCAGACATTTTGAGCCCTTTATGAACACTTTTACGCAAAACTGCATTTTTTGCAGACTTTGCCCAAGATAATTATCCACAATTCATAGCAATATGACGTTAAACACGGGGTTACCAGTGGAAGCATGGATACGTAAAAAAGGTCAACAAAGAGGACGGCACATGTGTTCAGTATTACATTTACTCAGAAACATTAAGAATGAAAGATGGAACATAAACACACATCAGAGGAATGGAAGCAGAGATTATATTACACAGATTTATTCATCAAACTGTTGATTTTGTTATTGAAGCTGTTTTGACAAATTGACAATTCCCTATACTCTTGTGAGGCAAAAGCCTGGAAGACGTTCAAATCAGGGAGTAAAACAATACACATTAACATCTGAATCTGACCCTTTTCCTGAGAAACAAGCGCTCTGCTCTCTTCTCTCTGCATGTGGTAGAAGGCTGCAGGGACTGTTGCTGCTTTCTTTCCTCTGACAGTGAATGTCCTACAGCAGGGTGTCAAACTCATCTCCACTCTGGGCCACATCAGCATCACGGTCGCCCTCAAAGGGCCGGTTGTAACTGTAAGACTGTATAACTAACTTCTCCTAACATATTGTTAAATAACTCTCTCTGCATTTGATTATTGTTTATTCAAGTGTAAACATATTGTACATGCAGTTATATAAATGAAAAATGATATTTAAACACATTTCTGTTATTATAACATAAATCATTTTAATTGAGGGTTAAGAAACCCACATGACTCTATCAAAGATCAAACTATTAAAGAAAATAACATAGACAAATATCAAACACAAGTTCTGACATTAACTTTGTTCAAAGCTGTTTGTTCACCTCTCTGCATCACTAATGTTCCTCCCTGTCGTCGTCCTGTGCATGCAGCTACATCCAAGAGCTGCTCACTGAGAGTCAGGTCTGATGAACATGATAGATGATGTCTCCGTGTTGTCTGTGCTTTCATCAACAGTTCATTACAAACACAAGTACCTGCTCGTCTCTTAGCTGCTGTGTTGTTAGATTGCTGCTCGTTCATCAACTCGGTCTGCGATGGTGTTTCTTCACAAACTGACATTTGTAAAAGTCTGTATCTGGTCGGAGCTCTGCTCACATACCTTCAGCATGCACTGGGCTGTAGCTGTGTACATATATTCTGCTGTGATTGCAGTCTGCCTTTTAGTTCTTGGACAGTTTGATGTTTTTCTTGGAGGCTAAATTTAGCTCCGTGTTTGGTGTCAAAATGCCGACGTGAATTGTATCCTTCATCACCGACACGCCTCATAACACAGAAGACAGACACGTTGTTCTCCTTGAAGCACAAACATGTATTCACTTTCACATCTTTCATTACATTTTTGACACAGGTGTCAAACTTGAGTTTGACACCTGTGTCCTACGGTAACCTGCGCTGCAAGTTAACCAATCAGCTCACTGGGAACATGCAGTCGTCCTTCCTTCAGGATCCTGACAGGAACTAAAGCAGTGACTTCAAAATAAAGTGACAAGTAGTAAAGAGCAACAGATATTAGTATCGGTCAGTCAAATCTTTATGAACGCAGCCACAGTTTTAAAGATGAAATATAAGAACGAAAGCTGCATTTGAATGTTTCTACGTTTCCTCCCGTCAGCCTTGATGCTTTTACTCTCTTATTCCATCACTGCAGCTCAGAACAACACGAGGCAGCTGTGTGATAACAACTGGAAATAACTCGTATACTCTGTTGTCTTTCATTAGAAACCGATCCACACAGCTCCCATAATTCATATTAATGCAACATCTGGATCAGACAGACCTCTTCATGATCCACTCTTCTCCTCTCTTCATGGTCTTACATTATTTTAACATATTCATGAAGTCTGTTCATCATCAGACGGCGTCTCCGTCTTTCTGTGTTTTAGATGAAGAGCAGAGAACAGAACACAGTGAAGAGATTTATTCAGTCCTCTCTCCTCCTGCGTCTCCCAGGGTTCCTTCCTGGTCCTTCAGGCTGTGGCTCAGGCTCTGGTGGCCTGTGGAGCACCCAAAGGATCCATCGTTACCGTGGGCAGCATCGTGGGAAAGGTCTCTGCGTTACACTTTACATATTTAGCTGAAGCTAAAGTTTGGATCTAGAAAGGCACGTATAGAGGTGCGATGGTGGGATTGTCCACAACTGTTAAATGATGAAGTCAGCAGTATTTTCATCCTGGACCTGTCTTTAGTTCACTCAGAGCTTCAGTGGAGTCCAAAGGGACCAAATAGAAGCAGTCAAACCCCAAAACCGATGGGAATACAGTGGATAGTTCTAGTCATTTAAAACGTGTTTAACAGGAATGTTTCCTTTAGCTTTCTAATCAACGTTTCCCAAAGCACAAGATCCAAGAATACACACAGAAATCCATCTCGAGCTTTATTCTAAAAAACAATATGAAGCCAAAGACACACATGAGTTGTTGAGTCCTCTGTGAGAGTATCTGCTGTGTGAGTTGAACTTTGACTGCTTCATGAACATCTCCAGTGGAACAGGACTGATTGTGTTTCCTGGTGTCTGTGTGGTTGACGTTGGTAGGTGGGAAACATCGGACAGGCAAACTACGCCGCCTCTAAAGCAGGAGTGGAGGGTTTAACCAGGACGGCTGCCAAAGAGCTCAGCAGGTGAGAAGAGTGACGCACGCACACACACACACACACACACACGCACACACACACACACACACACACACACACACACACACACACACACACACACACACACACACACACACACACACACACACACACACACACACACACACACACACACACACACACACACACACACACACACACACACACACACACACACACACACACACACACAGCTGGTAACAGTCAAAGTGTTTAGAAGTTAGAAAAAGAAGAATCTCCACTCACTGGCTTCTGCTTCTCTTGTCCTGCAGGTTTGGGATTCGGTGTAATTGTGTGCTGCCCGGTTTCATATCGACTCCCATGACGGATAAAGTTCCAGAGAAGGTTATTGGCAAGGTACAGCAGACACACTCACACACACACACACACATTTAGTAACACTTCATTTGTCAGGAGGGAATCAACAAATGTATTATTTAAGCCAGGAAGGCAATATGTAAAGTGCTGCGTAAATACTCTTTTCATTTTTACAAGTTAAATACAGTAAATAAACCCTTTTACAAAGAATGTTTGCTTGTGTTTTAGATTAAATGCAGTTAGTTTCACCTCTACAAACACTACGATAGACTTTATATCAGCTTTATTTATGTAGCATGGTTCAGAACATGGGGAAACTGAGTTTTCTCTTCAGTATAAAATAGCTCCCAAACTGCTGACAGTGCGTTCAGTGGACTCTCCTGAGTCATCTTCATGTCGACGTTTCTGTAAAGACAAGCTGTTGTGTGATTCTCTTCAATGAATCTTTGAGCAGCACAAATGGACCTTTGTGCTTCTGGCTGCAGAGTCTTGGCAGCGATCTTTAAACCACAGCAAACCAAACTACAACCTTCTGCATTTTTAATGCCAATGATAATGTTTATGATTCATATTTTATGTCATTTTTCTTGACAACATTTTTATGTAATATCATGACAAACTATATTATTTTTAATAGTATGCTGTACTATTACTTCACATGTCTTTTTTCAGGACATACTATGCTGTATTTGTTTAACGGCATACTGTACTATTTTCATGAGATACTATGACGTCTTTTATGACATTTTAATGGCAAACTATGATATTTCAATGATATTGTAATAGTATATATAATATAATAATCATTTACTTTTTTATAACTTCATGGCATACTATACCATGCCATTTTTATATTATTCATGAGATTCATTTTGAATAGCATGGTATAGTTGCTATGACTTTTTATACTGTATCTTTTTTTATGACCTACTTATTATCTTTTCATTGCATAATACACCATAACATTAAAAAAATATTTTATAATTGTTTATGACAATGTCCTTTTTTTAACGACAAACCATACTATGACTTATTTATGGCATATGTTACTGTACTACGACTGATATACAGTATATTCACACACATATGTGTATCTATATGTACACACATATATATACACATACACATATACAATTATGATTATGATAATTATGATATATACATATACAGTATATGCAAACACACATATTCACACACATAATGTTGCCACTTCCTTTTGTCAATTTGTATATTGATAAGCTAAGGTAACTCTCTCAGTTAAAGAGAAATGACTGCCACTGTATTATAATAATAATATTCACATGGCTCTCGAGTGGTTTTATACTCCACTTTTTCTCCTTTGGGTGAATCAATATATTGATACATTTCTTCACTTTTTGCAGTATAAATATTTGTTGTTACAAACATCATCACAGTTATTATTTTGGGTACAGGTGTCTGAAAAACAGGATTTGCGGATTTGTGCCGATAGCATCAACAGGCGTAGCCGTCACTTCCTACAGCTGCAATAACACGAGACTGATATGAGAAGATTAATGACGAGATAATTATCAACATATCTACCGGCATTACCTTTGACTAAACTAGAAGCGTGATTCCCATGAAACTATAAATACATCAAGAGGTGTGTCCTGTCTGTCTACCTGGTCAAATGACTACTGATGGGTTTGGAAGAAAAACAAGAGTCGAGCAGCTCTTTTTAAAAGATGATATATTACAGAGACAATTATTTAAAAAAAAATTACTTACACACATTATAAAATAATACTTTTTTCTCTTTTAAGCACCATATTTTAGTTTTTTGTTGAAACGTTTGCCTTCAACACAATAAAAGCAGACACATATTAGAGGTCATTCACTCTGGAGAATATCAAGGTCAGATTTTTAAATTTTTAGGTTTAGCCACGCTGCCCCCGTTTCCCTGCTATAATAACAATCAAAATAAAAGGACAAACAATAAAAAAACAAAACAAATAAAACCAGAACCCTCGTATGATCTCGCCCCACAGCCACGTTGTACTTACAAACAATACTCATATTTATCCCTTTTAATCCCCTGGTGGCTGACAGCTGTCTCCTCCCTCTCACATCCTCTCCTGCCCGCCGTGGTCTCACATAAAAAGTCAGAAGATGATGTCACAATTTGTAGCGCCTCAGTAGATCAATGCAGGGGCTGAGTCAGCAAACTGTTTCAGCGAAGCATTAACCCGAGCCTAAAAACCAAAACAACGACAAGGAATGTGACAGAACTGGAGAGTCACCATTTAATCATTACAGAGGAAGCAACATTGAACAGCACAGTACAGTTGTTGAAAACACTAAGAGGGGATATTCCAATAAGATATGGCCACAGATTCTTTGGTTCTACAAAAGGAGTTTGGACAGGGTGTGAACAGGAGCACCATCACTCAGGCTGGCAGTGAGTTTAACATGTGAGTCACTCGCTTCACTTCACCTCCAAGTGTCAGCTACAGCAAATAAATACAAATGGAATATACCACATTTGACTGGAATATTTGGTGGTCCGTGTATTATTCAATCTCAAAGCACCCTGTTTGTTTTAAATAAATACAATAGAATATCACTATTTCTGTACAAATGGAATGTAATGCACATTTTCCCCAGTAAAAAGCTTCATGAAACTGTAAAATAGACTAAAGAAAATGAAGGACTCAAAGTGAATACTAAAGGTTTCATGCTTTGGTATAATTAGCACCTTGCCACACAGTTTCTTTCAGTAAAGCATGCGTTTTATTCACTGCTGTATGGCGAAAGGAGGAGGCAACTTTGAATCTCATATACATATTTAAACCCTGACGATGTTCAGCGCTGGGATGCGACATCAGAAAATGTATTCTGGATGGAAAACAACAGTCAAAGTACCCAGAAGGTGACTCAGCAAATACTGGACTGGTGCGTGGTAGCGACCCTGGTAGGCTGATCTAGGAGCTGAAGAAGAAGCATCAGCCCTTTTAGAAGGCACCAGTAACATGCAAGTACAACCGCGTCAAGTTCAGCACAGTTTACAAAAGTAATGGCTTTTAAATTCACTGATCTGGGATCTTCTATCCTGCCTCTGCATGCAGCAGGTTGAATGAATCCTGCGTCACACTGGACTCCTTTAACCTCGCTGCATGACACCGGGAAGCATCTTTTTATCATCTGTTTCAGCTGTTAATCACATTGTTGGACTCTGCAAGGCGGTCATGAAGAGAATATTACAAAGAGGCAGCAAGACAAGACAAAAAAGGACGCAGCTGAGAGCTCTGTGTTTTAAATGTGAACATGACTGACAAGTCACTGGACTTTCATTCATTTCTTACAGAACTAGTTTACTAGTTTCTGCTCGTTTGGTTTGATGTCAGAACTTCAGGCAAGTGCAAAACAGGTAAAAAGTCCATTCAACACTTTCAATTCTGAACAACTTTTCATCTGAATGACTTCAGGTTTAATCACCAAAGCAGTTGAGCAAAACACACCGTTTAACTGCTGAACATCCTCGATGCAGACAGCTACATAGGAGCCTCTTGCACCTCTTGGTCGCAAAAGAGCGACTGTCAACCACGTTGCTCTCGGTGTGAACTTGGGATCCAAAGAAGTGGAAATAGTGTCCAAGTGTGACCTATTTTTGAGAAGAAGTGGGAGGGGAGGTAGAGCAGAAGGGATGAGTGGAAAATAAAAGAGAGACAGCGGGGAGGAGAGATGAGTGAGAGGGGGGCGATCAGAGACGAGGGGGGGGCTTCAGGCCTCAGGTTCCCGGCGTGCTTCCCCAGGCCGGCCCCTTTCGCTGCTGGTACAGAAAACACTGTTTTATTCCGAAGAACACTCTCTCCTGGTTTTTCCTTCCTTCCTCGCGGTCGTGCGGCCAAACGATGGCCTCCGCTCCGCAAGTTTTTTTTTTGTATTTCTGTCCTCTTTACTTTTTTTTTTTGACGTCCATTAATTGTTGGGAGGATGTCGCTTTCCCGAGGCACGTGCTTGAGAGTGAGTGTTTGTCTCACGAAAGCACCTCAGTGTAAATGTGTGTGTGTGTGTGTGTTTCATATCATTTACAAGTTAATTTACAAATTACTGGGCGTGTATGTTTCTTATATATAAGTGTCTCTAAGTGCATGTGTGTGTGAGTGAGTATTTGCACGTGTTGTTTCTTT
>NC_136650.1:3584572-3658094 GCF_949748355.1 Melanostigma gelatinosum | reverse complement strand
AATTCGCAAGAGTCTTAAGTTCAGCTAAATACTTCATTTCATCCTGTACACTGGTAAAAAACTTAAAAAGGCAGCTTTCAGTGACAGCAACATAGCTGTGGAAGCACAGAGTGGGCGTTTGAAGTTACAGTGGTGTGGTTTCTCTTGAGATTTGCAGCGAAAGGGGAGACAGCGTTATTTTGCCTTATATTTTGTGTAATCTAAGCGAGTTCTTTGTAATATGTGATGTCAGAATGTGAGCAGACAACATATTCATAGTGAAATGTTAATCAGTAAATATCTACAGCAGCTTGACTGGTTTCAAAGGAAGGTGAGGAACACTTTTCTATCTAAAAGGCTCTCCATGAAACGGACCATTTTGTTCTTGTCAGTTTAACTTGATAGGACAAGAAGAAGGACGGACTGAATGTGTTGCTTATACTGGCTGGATGTTGGATGGGTTATGCCTGCTAGTGCATGTAAAGCATGAATGAAGTTGATCATTATTATCCTTATAGAGGTCTCAAACTAAATCAGTGTGTGAACTCACAGAGCAGCCATCGACCAAGGCCTTGATGTAAGGGTTGGTCTCGTAGCTCAGCTTCTCGTCGTTGGCCCCCTGGAGGTGCAGCGCCCTGTTGTAGTTGTTCTTGGCGCTCCGGTCGGCCCAGGCCACTGAGCGGTGGCAGTGGTAGGTGAGGTTCTGGCGGGCCTGGACGCTGAGGAGACGCAGGAAGCCCAGCTGGACCACGCCCACAGGCTCACCGGTAGAGTCCACATAGGAGAACTGGGGGGAGGAGGAGGAGGAGGAGTGAGAAGAGGAGGTAATAAAATGGGATTCGGAGGAAGGACACGAAGGTAATAGAGGAGAAAAGGTGGAAGATCAAATGGAGGGAATGCACAGAGAGGGAAAGGGATGAAGAAAAAAGGGGCGAGAAGGGAAAATGAGTGGAGTCCGAAAGAGGAAATAGATGGTGAAAACTAAATAAAGGGTCATTTAGTAAAGGTAAGAGCTAGACTATAAACTAAAGCACAAGGTTTCACAGCTCTTCATGTCACAGAGGATCACTAACCTTACTACCAGTGCTGAACTGGCTGTACCAGGATCCTGGAGTCTCGTTGTCCCAGGAACTCATCTTCACCTGTCACAAGAACATTACACACGACACATATTAGTTTCATTTTATATTTGGACAAATAAATAAACCCAGCTTGTGTGGGAAAACACCAACCTGGGTTTTTTCTGAACCGTTATAGCACATTTCATTACATTACTTCTTTCTTTTTTTTTGAATTTTGTCTTATTCAAAATGTATTTCGCTAGGAACTGAGATTAAATATCTTCTTTTATAAGAGTGTCCTGGCCAAGACAGCAGCAGCACATTAATACAGTTTCAGACAACAAATAACATCTACAGTCAATCAAATGTCAGGTCGCAGCATGAGCATACCAACATATAAGACTCAGGTCATCAGATTTTATCGGGCAAACAGCTCAGACAACCTTCCTCCAACTCGTTCAGTCTTTTTTTTATTCAAACACTCAAAGAGACCAGCTCCCCTAGCCCCAAATATGCAGATGCATTATGAAATGAGTTTCTAGAAAGAGGGCAATCAGAGAGTGTAAACCTCCACCAACACTGATTAGAACTCCCATCTGCATCATTGCTAACGCTTTTCTTAACTTTTAAGGAGATGCTACAGTATTGCTGATTTGGTGGACTGACCGTGTTGATGCTCTTGCTGGGGTACAGGCAGGTTTCTGCTCCGCTGGTGAAATTACAGAAGACCTTGAAGGAGTCTCTGGAGCAGCCCTGGTTAGGGTCAATCCAGTACTCTCCTGCAGAGGGCGACAGAGAGACGAAACAAGGTGGAAAACCTGATGGAGGGAGCAGAACTCTGAGCAGGTGGCAGCTACATATTTGGGTCGATTCCCTTACCGTTTCTGAGCTCCGGCTGGCTGAGGTGCAGGTCTTGGCAGGTGCGGGCAGGGCTGTTCTGGGTGCCGAGAGGGAAACGCATAGTCTCGATCTCCTGTCGCAGTGAGTTGAGAGAGCCGAAGATCTCCTCCATGCCTTCAGTGCCCATCAGGAACTCAGTGCCAGCGGCGTCAGATGCGGGCATGTCGGTGTCGGGGAGCAGCTGGCTGGCGTCGATGGAACGCTTTGACTTGGGACTCCTCTGGATGGGCAGGGGCTGAATGACCTCGCCTGGTGGGCCCTGGGAAGCATGTTTACGTTTTAATCAATGAACTGACAATCAACAGTGAGGTGCACGAAGAGAGCGCAATTTAGAAACCAGTGAAGTACTTACAGGAGGTCCAGCAGGTCCCTGTACACCTTTTTCTCCCTTTGGACCAGATCCACCCTAAACACAGCACCGAGAGGAAAGATCCAAGAAGCACAACCGCATCAGATCCAAGCTGATGCATTTCATTTATTCTGGTACAAACACTCTTAAAGTATACTCACAGAAGAGCCCTTAGCTCCCTTGATACCTTGAGGACCCTGTAAGAAATATGAGGCTTTAGTTTATAGATGGTGAACATTACAATGGTACTTAATAACATCTTGGGAACTGAGCCAGGAGGAATATAAAAAAGCGAGACGGCGATGATGGGATAAAACGGCACTCACAGGCAGACCAGGAGGACCAGAAGGGCCGATGGGTCCGGTGCCTCCATACATTCCCTGTAAAGCAACACGATACATGTCATACATGAGAATAGTCTACATAGGATCACATGACTGTGAGTGATGGTGGAAGAGGTCAGACTTACAGACTCTCCTTTTGATCCAGAGGATCCATGAGGCCCAGGCAAACCTCTGTCTCCCTTCTCTCCCTGCTCTCCTGGGCCCCCAATGAGACCGAGAAGACCCGGGTGTCCCTTCTCTCCCTTAGCACCGGGGTCTCCACGCAGACCAGGCAAACCAGGAGGTCCCTGCAGGAGGAGAAGACAAGAAAGGAGAGGGAGACGGGAAGGAGGGAGTGGTGGGGACGAGAAACATGAAGAACAGGAGATAGATGGATAGATAGAGAGAGAGAGATAGAGAGAGAGGATGGGAGACAGGAAGAGGAAAGTAGGAGGATTGAATGAGATGACAGCAGGATGTACAGACTACAGTTTGAACAAAACTAACTAGATGTCAGAGTGCAGAGTAAAACGTCATTGTCATCTTACGATAGGTCCAGGTGGTCCTTTCTGTCCAGCAAGTCCTGGAGATCCTTGCTCCCCCTGAAACACGGTCAGCAAAACATTTAGCAGGTGGCCGTCCAACACCCCAGCCAACGAATAGTGTAGACATGATTATCACGCGTTCCTCCTGAAATAGTGCATCGCCTAGTAGTCAAATGAACAAATACATGAAGATCTTCACTGACCACTGATCCCGGGAGTCCTCTGAGGCCTTCTGTTCCTGGTTTTCCTGGTTGACCCTGGGAGCCGACGGGGCCGGTCTTTCCTGGGGGGCCGACAGAGCCCGTGTCTCCCTGTAAATGATGAGAAACATGATTAAACATGTTTTTAAAAGTTATTCCATCCATCAGTAGACGTTATGTATCACAATTGCCGAATAAAAGAAGACGAGAAGAGAAGTTTGGTTGAATAAATCACATATCAGACATGTTGCAAATGTTTTTCAGAATAAAAGCAGAGTTAGTCATTTATCCTGGGATCACTGATGGAAAGCATCATCACCAGGAAGTGAGACAGTGATCTCATGTCAAAAAGGTAGATTCACAGCACTTTAGTGTTGTTTGCCGCTCCTTTAAAATTTGACAGGGAGCTGAAAACTGTTCTAAAAAGCTCTGGACTCACCTTAGTTCCCTTCTCTCCCTGACGTCCCTCTGGTCCTCTTGTTCCAGCAGGGCCCTGGAAAACAAAACATTGAATATACCGACGCCCTCTTCAGGCAAAAAGGTCAAAAGCATTAAATCAGATGTCTACATCATGTCAAGTTCTACGAACACAGACAATGCTTTATATTGTTAAGATAGAGTAACCCGAACAAGAAGCCAATAAACTCACAGGGGACAAGTGAAAGATATGACGACTAGACGGCTCTACAAAATGTGTAGAAGGAAGAAAAGGATAATAAGAAAAACATAATGAGAACAAAAAGGACTGAAATCAGCTGTGGCCTGCATTTGGTGTCTATAACAAGTCTCTTCAGTCGATCTCCACCTCGAATCTTCTTTTTATTGGTTTCTATTCACCAAAAGGCTTTTTAGATGGCGGTACTTTATAAAAGTATGTATCTTCTCTGGTTGCATACTTATGCTCAGAGACTCAGGCTTTCAGTTGTCTCGATGTAAAGCAACCACAGGAACAAGACAACGTTTCACAACAAACGTAGTGCTACACTTAATGAATGTTTTGATGTCATACACCTGAGTGGGACATTCCGTCATATTAGCACAATTGTATGTACCCTTCAATGGTCACTGATGCAAACTTTAGTTTCTATTATCACTGGCGGGGATATGGCTACACACTCATCTGTCCCGTAGGGGCCCTCGTGAAACTGATCACAGGGGGGCCAGAAAAAGCTTTCCTAAGAGTAGTGTCACTTTTGATGAGTGTATTTAAAAAACATGTTATGGAATTTGCTCAAAGAGTTTGTAGACTGTTTGTACTAACGTTTGTTGGTTTTTGGCCACACTGCCATCTTGGTTTTTTTTGCAACCAGGAGTAAAAACGGCAGAGTGGACCGAAGTACAACCGAACGCTGAATGAAAACATGTTTTAGGCGACCAAAATGTTATAGTTAACACACTATGTGAAAACACACTGTGAAAGTCGGTTTGACTCTAAATGGAGCATAAGTTACTAAATGAACATCATGCTGTGTTGAAGAAGACTTGAAACTAGAGATTGAGACATAAACTCATGTTTACTGTTTACAATGTTTACTGAGGGAATAAATCAAGAGAGAAGAAGAGTCATTTTCTCATAGACTTCTATACAATCTGACTAAGGCACTTATGCATTGGCTTCACTTATCAGAACTGGAGTCTATGCCGAAGCTTGATGAATAAAAATGTTTTCAGGTGAGAATTAAAAAAAATGGAGTAAAATAAAACTGGAGGAATCTTGTCCTAAAGACTTTATTTTCCTTTTCTTAATCCGATGAGGATGGTGACCTTACCCTCTTTCCTAGTGGGCCGGGAGGTCCGTTCTCACCAGAGGGTCCGGGGGAGCCCTGCAGCAGGAGCCAGAAAGAGCAGGTTGAGAACACTGAGGCAGTTTGACGTGACTCACATATCTGCATTGTTGACTTACAGATTCTCCTGATTCACCATCTTCTCCTCTCTCTCCCTTGGCGCCATCTTGACCCTGAAAGCAAATCGAAAGCAGCCTTTAAAACCAGGAAAAGACAACACTTATGCCTTATTGTGATATCCAAAATCTATGTGGTCTCATATCACAATATCAGTATAATATCAATACATTGTCCACAGTGGGGCAATGTATCAGTGTCAGCAACATAAGATGCTGACATGGATTTTTCAAAAAAGGGTACTCACTCTGGGTCCAAGCTCACCAGGGGGACCAGGATCACCAGGGAAACCAACAGGACCCTGAAGTTAGAGACAAAAACAAACCTCTAAATGTATGGCAATAAAGTCAGGAGGAAGAAGAATTTAGGGATAAAATCACTTGTTCCTTCTGCAGTGGAGTCTGAGTTCTTTGATCTGTGTGTAGATGTATTTGTGTGCGTTTCTTTGTGTGCATTTCATTGTGGGTGTCATACAGGGTTTCCTTTGGGTCCGTCATCTCCAGGTCCTCCTCGTCCTCCAGCAAGTCCAGCAGTTCCAGGTTGTCCGGATTCGCCCTTCTCTCCGCGCTCTCCACGAGGACCCTGCCAACAGGAGCACAGGACTCTTCGTTAACTCATGGAGGCCATTAACCAATCAGTGAAGGGTTATTCAGGGCCAGTCACTCAGCCACTCACCTTCTTTCCTAGCTCCCCTACGATTCCAGGTGGTCCGCCCTCACCAGGCTCTCCCTGTGGAGCAAACAGTATTTATTCTAGTTTCAGGAAGTCTTTATTTCTGCGGACGCCATCAAACTCAGACAGAAAAAGTGCTTTGATGTTAGCAAAACAAAATGTATGTATCTCTGCACCTTCTCTCCAATAGATCCAGGATTACCCAAACCACCAGGAGGACCTTGAGGACCCTGAAAAACACACACAAAAATGTGAAACAAAACGATGAAATAATTCACATCAAATTGGTTCTTACCAGCAAAAAGAAGAGCGACTTTGCTTTTTTACTTACCTACCCAACAATAACGTGTTAGATCAGGATTCTAAGAAACGTTATAGAATCATTTTGCAGAATCTGTTTAACTAACCAACCATGGCAGAGTGGTGGTTTGTGGGACTTTTGCTGTTCCTGAAGCAATCTCATTCAACATGCTGCCACTGACAAAAGTACAAATAAGTACAAATAAGAGCTGTGATCACTCACGTCAGCACCGTTGGGTCCAGCGGGGCCACGGGGTCCTGGGGGACCTGGAGGACCCTGGACACACAAAGAGGCTCACGCTTTAATCATCCTTTATGATGTCATGGGGATGAAATAAGTCACTGAGTCATTATGACTGATATCATGTCTTTTTGAGACTCACCAGAGGTCCGACATCTCCTGTCTCTCCCTTCTCACCTGGTGGTCCTGGCAATCCCTGCAGAGCAGAGGTGAAAGTTTAGTCAAGCTGAGCAACTTAGCACAAGATAGTAGCTCGAACTTCCTCTAAATATTTACATACAAGTCTAAAATGACGATTCGAGTGACATTTCCTCTGAAGTGAGCATTGCGGCTTTTATTTTACCTGCAATCCGATGGGTCCTGGGGCTCCTGGGAATCCTCTGGTTCCTTCGTCACCTTTAGTTCCAAATGGCCCCTGCTGGCCCCTTGGTCCAAGCTCTCCATCAGCACCCTGCACCACAGAAGAAGAAGAGCACGATAGCGATTGAATGTTCAGTAGTGATCGTGTCGTGTTTGTACAGTTTTTTCTCATTCAGCTCAACCCGTTATCCTACCGATAGCTCCTGCATGATACAACATACATCTTTCTTTCTTATGTCTTTTATATCCTAGTTGGTTTGGAATAAAGAACTGAGTTTGTAGCATGAGCAGTGACACCCACTATATCTTAACAAATAAGGAGTGCCAACTAGAAACTCATCTGGCACCAAATGCAGCCAACTGCAAGTTCATACAATCAGGAACAAGTGCAACCAAGTGGAACTGCAAACTGTCTGATTTTGTCTTCAAAGAGTTTATGTTTGTACTTACAGCAGGACCAGGCTGACCGACTGGACCCATTGGCCCGGGTGGACCAGGAGGACCCTACCAACAAACACAAGACAAGCACACACACACAATGAGCAAAGCAGCAGTGATACGATAAACAGCATTGTTTCAGTTTCACAAATTAGATCCTGATCATTTTCCTTCACAAATAAATCTTTCGGGCTCGATGCACGTCAGCATCACTCACATGCTCTCCTTTTCCTCCCTTGGCACCCTTCTGCCCATGCTCTCCAACTTCACCCTGCACCGAGCCAGAAACATCACGTTACAGCAGAAAGGCACCGTAAACAAAGCCTTGAAGTGAATGGTCCCCTGCTAAGAGCAGGGGGGAATAATACGGTAACCAAGGTGTTTTTTAAAAGGACATGTTGGTATGAAGAGTTACTGGCCTTGTCTCCGTCCTCTCCGGATATTCCAGGTGATCCTGCAGGGCCAGGCAGACCCACGGGACCCTGCACTCCATCACGACCGGCCGGGCCGATGGGACCTTTCTCACCCTTAGCAGGAGAAGAAGAACAAAGAGGAGAATCAATAGTTAAATCTCAGTTAAATTCAAAATGACGAGTCAAATGCACATTGGATAAACCAGAATACTCACAGGAACTCCCTTCTCTCCAGATGATCCAGGAGGCCCCTGAGGGCCTGGTCTGCCAGGAGGTCCAACAGGTCCAGCAGTACCAGCTAGTCCCCTCTCACCAGGAGACCCCTAGAGAGGTCCAACATCACAAAGACTACCGATTACAGCAGGTAGTCATTGAGTGAATACTTGAATGAGATATACTGTTATCACAAAGTCAAACATTTCATTATCACATCCCATATTGACATGTTTGATCTAACTCAAAGTAACTTAATCCTATAGTACTTTGCAGGGCGGGCTGGCTAGATGGTACTGTGTTGTTTTATTAAATAAGTTGGAGTTCGGGTTTTGGCTTTGGTTTGGAACGTACAGCGGGTCCAGGAGGTCCGGCAGGTCCTTCACTTCCCTTCAGTCCTCCACCTCCCTGCAAGAAAAGATAAGAAAGGATTAATCAGTGATCTTTCACCGAACTAGACTTTTTACTCAAAGAGTCAATCTACTGCTATCAAACTGATCGAGATAAGAATGAAGATCTGTACGCAGTATTTGTCTTGGTCATACTCACAGGGGTTCCAGGTAGTCCTCTCTCCCCAGGGAAGCCTCTCAGTCCCGGTGGCCCGTCTTTACCGGGGCCCCCGGAGGGTCCAGGGTCTCCTTTGGTGCCCTCCTTCCCTGAGGGACCAGAAAGTCCCTGCTCTCCAGGTGGACCTAGGGGTCCAGGGTGGCCACGCTCGCCCATTGGGCCGGTCTCTCCTGATGGACCCTGAGAAGATGGAGATGGAGAGGCCACAGAGGGGAAGAAGATGTTGGGAGAAAAGAGAACACGTGTTGTCATGGAAACTGATGCAGTCTACTGTATCAGTAAAGAGAAAAGTCTGCACCATGATTGGAAAAACTCACCTGAGGTCCAACGACTCCAGGAGGTCCAGGTGGACCCACCTTACCTTGGAAACCCTGGAGGAGAGAAATTCAGTTCGCAAAAAAATCTAAAAGAATATTGATATCTAAAGAAAGTTGGATCGGTACAGTGATCTTTGGGCATAAATGAGATCAAACAAACTACAACGGATGTCTCTAAGTACAAGAAATTATCTGAAAATATCTGAAGCAGTGTGACTGCATCTATGAATAAAAATTTGAAAACCTGCTGTCTCGCTTAATGCTAGTTCATTTATTCATTCATGACAAATCCTCATCGTGTATATTTTTGAGCGACTGGAACCAGAGCAAAAGTCTAAAACTCATCAGTTTAAACAGGTGCAACATATTTAAGGGGAGCACCAGTTGCTTACTTGCATTAAGACAATTATCTTTTGTATTATAAGTTTTCCGAAATGTTATGTTTAAATATGCAAATAAGGCATTATCTCATGTTGACTTCTGGTGATTTTAGGAGAAATCTACAGACTCAAATAGACAAAGTGTAGTAAAAAAATACAACTTACAACTTCTCCTCTCTGCCCAGGATGTCCAGGCAGCCCGTCCTTTCCTGGTGGTCCCTGTAGGATCAATCAACCATCATTTATCAATTAAATCTCCACCTCAAGAGAGCTACAAGCAATAGAGAACATCAAACCCAAGACCATGCTGGAAGAATGTACTTCAATTATCTTATACACAGCCAAGAGATACCACCCTGACTCTACAGTATCTGCACTCTGGTATTAATACAACTGGTATCAAAACATGTTCTTACAGGAGGTCCCTTTGGTCCAGGGAAACCACTGGCTCCCTGAGGTCCGGGCAATCCCTGGTGAGACAACAACATTATGTTATAATTACAACATAGTATAACTATTCCCCATCGAGCCATTCAGTGTCTTGAAAAAATCGAGCACAGATTTGAATGTAAGCAAAGTGCGACACAGTCCGACATGCTTTTTTACTGTAACGTAAATGAAGCGCTCACCCTCTCTCCAAGAGGACCAGGAGGGCCATCACTTCCCGAAGTTCCCTACCAGGCAACAAAACAACAGCACAGGAAACAACAAATGAGGTTTTGGATCACAAACTATTGTTCTTTAATGTCTTTTGCTTCTAGAAATGGACTTCACTCCGATTAAGAGCCAGGTCATTTTGGGATGCAAAGGAATTTGCTAAAGACAAGCCTTTTGCATGTCTTTCCTTAAACTGCTAAATGTCAAATTCAAAGTCAACTGTCAAATTCAAGCTGTGAGATTGTTATGAGTTATTAAATAAATACATCTAAATGTAAACACCAATAATCATCACTATAATGGCTCTCATTGGCACATATGTGAGTACAATCTGGATCAATTCACTGCGTAGACAAACCTTTGCTCCGGATTTCCCAGTCGTGCCCCTCGGCCCTCTCTGCCCTCTGGGGCCCTGATGGGTACAAACAGTGAGCAGCATTAGAAAAAGTGATTCTCTCTGCGATCACCTTGATGTTTGTCAGTTTTAAATGACTGTTTTTCTCATTTGCTTTGGCTCAATTCTTGAACAGGAATTCAAATCCCTCAATAATGAGTTTGTTGTTCACAACACATTTCAATATCTTATTCATTTTAAGCCAATTGCACATGTTTTGGCACAAGTGTGCAAAAGAGTAAGAGCAATTGTCAATCTTTCTTCTGAGTTAGCGTCTCAGAAGCTAATGGGATTTTTGCAGAAAATAAGCTCATTGGCAAACAGATGTTTTTGATACTTACACGTTTTACAAAACATAAAATTCTCTTCAGCTTGTGTTAACCGCAGACCTTATTTCAGGCATCTAACCAAAAACCCATTCAAAATAACCTCGGGTTTGAGACGAGGGAACCGGAAATACAGACACGCTGACTCATTTCTGGGTTTTAAGACTCATTCCTGCAGCACACTAACAAATTGCATATGGCGTGCTGATCAAAACCTTTTGTTGGCATGCATGTAGGGGTGTAACGGTTCACAAAGTTCACGGTTGGGTTGGGTACGATACAGTGGAGCCACGGTTCGGTACGTTTCGGTACAGTAGAAAACTATAAATGCAGAGAAATGTACTTGATTTTAAAATATATTTATTCATTACAACTAACATCATAAAGTTATTCTTTGACTTTGAACAATGATGGAACTATACCTGAGTGACCCATCTTCTGGGGTGTCTTCTTAGCAACATATAGGCATAAAAAACAGAAACTGAACACATCACGGAACACCAACGGAACAACGGAGGCCGAAGGAGCAGATAGCGACGAGACGGTGACGTCAAAGAGGAAGCGGGATGGAGAAGGAGAAGACTTTGAAGTAGATACTTACACGTTTTACAAAACATAAAATTCTCTTCAGCTTGTGTTAACCGCAGACCTTATTTCAGGCATCTAACCAAAAACCCATTCAAAATAACCTCGAGTTTGAGACGAGGGAACCTGCTCCTTAATGTTATGTAGTGTTGTTACTTACATCTTGATTACATCTTGTATTGTTACTTACATCTTGCAAAAGAGATTTTTAATCTCAATGGGACTACCTGGTTAAATAAAGGTTTAAAAAAAGAAAAAGAAAAGAAAAATACGAATACGTGTATCGTTACATCCCTACATGCATGTCATTTTGTGACAAATTTTCGGTTGATTGTATATGACTACACACGTACTGCATACATGCAAATGTTCATATCCTTTTTCTGTGTGTACAACAGTATTGCACAGTATTGACATTTACCTTCTGTTGAGACGGGGATCTTAAAGCTCAGTGTGAGAGACAGTAGCATTCAGCTAGACAACACGGACATTCTTGTATAGAACAGTTGGAAGTCAGTGTCGAACTAAATTATATTAGATATTATATTAGAATTATTTCCATGGTTGACTCGCCAAGTGAAGAGACATACAAACAACCAGTATGGTCTACATTATGACAAAATAACCAATTTACTGACTTAACAATAGGTTTTGAAGCGTGAATGAAATGTTTCGGGTGAGCCACTACCTTTTGGAGACATGACATGTTGTGCTGTCCCATGACACAGCTGTGACCATTGCACTTACAGTTTAGAGAATGTCAAGAATGTTTCAATAATTGAGCCAAAGCGATTGAGGAAAAACTGCAAACACACCGGTCCTTAAAGAATAACTTAACACTCCCTGAAGGTCTTTTTATTCAACTTCTCACTGGCTTGAAACTTCCAGCCAGAGAGGGCAGTGAAACTCTGCTTTTCAGCAAAGTTATGAGTTACTCTTTTATACCACGAGCAGACAAAAGTAAGTTTGTCCGTCTGTGCTGAACAGCTTGAGTGGAAGAAAGATCAAAGACAACAGAATAGCTTTTACACACTGACTGAAAGAACGAATGGATAAATGTGAAATGGTACCGTTGGTCCTCTTTGTCCTCTTGGTCCTGATTTGCCACCAAGACCCTGAAAAAACAAACAAACAAAAGCTGTGCATTACTGACTATATAACTTAATCTACAGGATTGCTCAGTCCAGGGTATCTGTGAAGAGATAATGAATCAGGTACATCATTTGACACGGTCAGTATCACTTGAACACTTGACAACTAAAAGCTTTAAAAAGCAGAAAGGCTGACTGGAGAAGAAAAACCTTCCACAGAACCGTTGACTTACCCTCGTTCCCTTCTCGCCGTTTGAGCCGGGGAATCCTGGGAATCCAAGAGATCCCTAACAAAAGAAATCAACATCTCAGCATCAGCACCGGGATGAAGCACTGAGTCAGAGAGGACGACTGAAGCTGTTCGTGTGTTTCTCCTACCTTGGGTCCTTGTCTTCCGGGATATCCAGGAAGTCCAGGTACACCAAGTTTACCCTGAAATCACATGATGACCCCATTAATCCGGATCGTTAACTTGGGTGCGTCACAACATCTGTAATTGTGTTCAAATATTACCAACCGCCTACACAATCATGACAATTTACTCAAATTCAGAAATATGTGTCAGAATATGAAGAGTAAATGAGAGTTAGCTAATTTTGTGCCCAGGTGTGTTGCAGTCATATTAACAAAATAAATAACGGCAAAATGTAAAAAGTTTAGTCGCAGCAACTAACGCAAACAATAAAACACTTCGGTGAAAATGAAATGCATGTTTCATTCAAATATGCTCAGTGTAAAAAATACTGCAAATTCCACGTGAAAATGTCCCGTTTCACTCAAGTGCAGATACAACCACAAGAGAGCAGCACAGCACAGTGGTAGTTCTGCCTAATGTCTTGTCAAAGAGGAGACCTCACCCTATTTTTTATGACAATGGGGACATCTGAGGGGAAATATCAGCATTTGCAAAACAAAAACTTGAAATCCAGTTCACTTTGAGTGAATAATACATTCAGCAGGAAATGATGCTCCTTAAAATATCAGTGACCTATCTCACAGGACTAAATGCAAGCGTGTCTTGATTGAACCGGTAGTACCTTCTCTCCAACCAGTCCAAGTGGTCCGAGCTCACCGGGGGGTCCGACGCGACCCTTTGGCCCCTCTGGACCATCCTCTCCTCTAGGCCCTGATACTCCAAGCTCCCCCTGTCAGCAGGAGACAAAGCAAAACTATAAAGATACAAAGTGACAAGGAGAAAGTCAATCAACCCTTCATTCATCAATCATTCTATGAATCAACTGATAAACCAACCAGTTACTCCATCTTACCCTATCTCCCTTCACACCAAAATCTCCCTTAATTCCAGGGAAACCATCTTCTCCCTAGAAACGCAGGAAAACAGAAAACATACAGAACATATTCAGTGAAATATTATATGAACCTGTTACTGATTTGAACTCAAGATCATTTTATACATATATAGTGCTAGAAATGTACAACTTGTGATTTAAGTGAAGGGTATTCCTTGAGTGAGTGAGTGGAAGTATTGAACTGTGATGGATCACTTACCTTCTCTCCCTTGTGGCCCTTCAGTCCACGGATTCCTTGACCTCCCTGCAATTAAAGTGTGGCATGATCAATACACTGACATGCTAAGGAATATGCAAGCCATGTGTTGGTTCAGTTTATTTGCACATGCAATACAAAATCCCCCAAAAAGTGATTTGACCGTTTTGCTGTAACTGGACTGACCTTGATGCCACGAGGGCCAGGATAGCCGACACCACCCTGGGGACCGTTGGGACCCTTGAGAAGATCAAAGAAAGAAGGACGAGTTAACACAACAAACACCTTAAAGTGAGTATGTTGAATGTCATCTTTATGACGAAAGACTTTCCTGTAAATGTGCATTTTAATCAAACTCTTTCATGTAATGTGTTTCTTCTGTTAGGAGTCTCATGTTGAGTTGGTGAATGCAGTCTGTTAGATGGAAGAGAAGGGACCCGGTGTGATGGGGTGTGTATGATTGACACCCACCTGGTTTCCTTTGGTGCCAGAAGGCCCCTCCTTTCCTGGGTGACCCTGAGAAGGCAAGACAGAGAGCTCAGGACGGGTATCTAGTGTCGGTGGATTTAACTTAATTCAGTTTCAATGACATAAACGAAGAGAGAACGTACAGGAGGGCCGTCGGCTCCAGGCATTCCTGGCAGACCCGGTTTTCCTGTGGGACCCTGGAGGAGAAGACATGTGGTCATGAATGAGAGTCCAGAGAGTGCTGCACCTGAAACAGGTTGGTTAGTGCCATAAAACACCGCAAGAAGAGTAAGTTGTGGTAAAAAACACTGTGCAGCTGCCAGGCTGACAATTCGGAGACACTTTCTGCCACACAGAGAAAGATGTGTGATTCCAATGTAACTGCAGAGTTACTTGAAGTGACATTATCGGTCGGTGGACTTTTGTTTTACCCTTAGACAGAGCCAGGCTAGCTGTGTCCCTTTGTTCCAAGGCTTTATGCTCAGCTAAGCTAATCGGCTGCTAGCTGTAGCTTCATATTTAATGAATTGAAAAATGAATTTAATGAATGTGGCGTCAACCTTCTCGTCTAACTATCGGCAAGAAGGCAAATAACCATAGTGCACAAAATGAACATAACTTTAAAAGTCTAAAAGAGATACATGAATAAAGAATAATCATCAAGAGACTCTCCACGTCCCTGAATGATGAGATATGATATACAGTGCATGTTATGAGACATCTAATCCAATCTACTGTGTTGAGTAAAACTGAAGTTAGTATAGTTATGGTTACAGACTCTCTCTCCACTTCCCTACACTCGTATTCTGAGCGTGATTCATTTCCCTCAAAAAAGACAGAAAGCCCAATTAACAAAGTTAAAGATGAAATTGACTGACAGCATTACTATTATTATTTTTTAAATTATTTTCTACAGATATCGCGACAATATCGTTGCCGTGTATTCCTTTGACCACGATAACCTTCGTGCAAATCTGATATTGTGACAGCCCTAGCACCAGGACGTGTAATCACAGATCTTTAAAGAATCTCTGCGTCTCCCATCACAATGCAACTGTGAGACTCTCCCAAACTGGTTTCCTCCTGGTTTTCACTTTTGTAATATCCTTCAATCACTGCATTATGTGTCACTCCACTCTCTGTTTTTCTGTAGAAGAAATAAAACAAATTGAGGATGCAGAATGCTCTCCACACAATGGGATATTTCTCCTTCACATCTCTATCTGGTAAAACCAATAAGTCATTCTATTGTATAACTGTGCTTTGTTATATATACTGTATGTCCCTGAACAAGTTAACGTTAACCGTTTAGTTTTCTTACTTTCTCTCCCGGGGGTCCGAGGGCTCCTTGAGGTCCTGCCATTCCCTGCAAAATGAATGGATGGATGAATACACATTGTCAACATGACTGTTTCCTTTTAGTTTGTGTGCACGCCTTTGCTCTTCAGCACACCATTACTGAGTGAAAGAAGTTAATATCACGAGTGTGTGATAGCGGGCATGCTGTCCGCCGTCTCACCTGAGTTCCTGGGGTTCCCTGCTGACCTGGAGGTCCTGGCTCTCCTTGGGGACCCTGAGAGACAGAGAGAAGATAACATGATGACAAAGCGATGGACAGACGGGGAGGATGCAAGTTTTGTGATGCTGTAATTATCTGCTGATTCTTAAGTACGAGGTTACACGATAACATGGTAGATAAGATCGTGACACTGACCAAGTTTCCCTTGGGACCGTGGGGCCCGTCATTCCCTCGTACACCCTGAGAATCAAAGAGGATGAACAGAGAAAAGTCTGAATGGAACTCTGAACGTAAGTATGTCAACCATTCACAGAATAGATAACAACTCTCAACATTTCAAACACATTTGCTTCTAATAATAACTATGAATAGCATAAAGCCTAAAGCATTTCGCTGCTCCTGAGGGAGCTGTGAGAAGTCTGATGAATGCCCTCAAGGGATGTCACTTGAGGCTGAAGAAGTTTGAAAATGAAAAACTCTGGAGGTGTGGAGTTAGGTAGAAGTGAGGTTACCAGCCCTCTGTAGCCTGTTCCTCATAGCAGCTCAAAGCTACATTAGCTGCTAGTTGCTGTTATCTGTTTACCATATTTTATTGTACATTTTAATATTTTTCTATTTTAAAATGATGTCTTGATTATTGCACTGTGTTCATTGTTTATTGTTTTGCACCATTCACCTCGTCAAATTCCTTGTATGTGTAACATACTTGGGAATAAACGATTTCGATTCTGATTTACGAGCATAATCTTCTACCGAACTGGCAGAGGTTGAGTTGCATTGTGGGGAACGCAGGCACCAGCTTTTGACAAGGAAGAAGAATGTGTGGAATAAAAATGCCAAATGTCTACTGCATCGTAGCTTTTGATCGATGATTCAGACATGTTATCGTAGTGCAATGCTAACTCTGTGGAGTACTCTTTTAAGGGCAGACCACAACCAGTGTACAAAAACAACTCGAGGACAAATAAATATACGAGTGTCAAATGGATACTTGGCTGCCTAAATCCTGGGTGTCTTGTTATTGTTTTGAGGTGAGTGTGGGACCATTACATGTTCATTTTTAGATGACTGGATATCCCCGTCTTTATATCAGGTCACAGAGCGTGGTTTCAGGAGGTGCTGTGGGAGCTCAGTGGCCACAGCGGGACAAAACAATGCAGCAAAAATAACAGCAGCACAATGCGGTTTGAAATTGTTTTTACTCACAGGAGGTCCAGAGATTCCAGGAGGACCTTTGGGTCCGAGCAAACCACGAGGTCCCTAGAAACACACACACACACACACACACACACACACACACACACACACACACACACACACACACACACACACACACACACACACACACACACACACACACACACACACACACACACACACACACACACACGCACGCACACACACACACACCAAGATCAGTCAGTACTCACGGTTGTAAATGACAGATTTAAACAGCCTCATGAATGGATTGTAGAATAAATCATAATGTAGATGAATATTAATGGGAGGTCAAAGGTCAACAACAGCTACATCAGCATCAGGACAAAGCGACAGATGAATATGGAGTAGCACACTGATTATTATTCGGCAATAATTGTTACTGTTACACACATATTTAACGAACTATATGTACTGGCTCCAATAGTGGCTATTTAAAAAAAAAAGAGTTTTAAACATTTTAATGATGCCACTTCCGAATTTAAATAGAATCAATTTCTAACAGCTGTGCCATACAAATAAGTGCAAAGGGTTCAAATGTCTGGAGGAAAATCATTTGAAAATATATAATTGGCTTCAGCATAATAAGATAAATCTAAAGCGTATATTTTTTTAAAGTAAATGATTTAATTGAAACGTGTGTCTTTGATAACAAGACTCATTTTGAATTGATCATATTGTATAACATCCTTCCAACAAAGACAAAGACTTTTCAGATGGGGTTTAGATTATGATCAAAGGTGTATTTGTATGGTAGAATATGATTTATTTTGGTTTTGTCCTCATGTGGCAGCGTGAATAAGAAAAGCTGGCTAGATTCACAGTATTGATGTTATTCATGAAGCTGAAAGGAGTTTACATCCAGACATCTATTTCTAGGCTATCCAACCTATTACATTTCAGACAGCACATGGTCATTTATGTGTAGAAACCATCACACTGTACACATGTGGTCCTGACAGCAGTTGGCTGTATCTTCTCCATCACATGATTACAGTGAAGAACCCCGACTATGTCAAGTATTATTATAATGGTGATAAATAACAAGTGTGAAGGTAACAGTAGGGCTTCAAATAGATAGGCAGGGTTGTATTTTGGGATGCTGTTTATAACAAAGACATAGACATGAGGGAGAGATTCAAAATCAGATTGGAATCATGGAAACACTCACTGCTTCACCTGGGAGACCCCTGGGTCCTACTTCTCCATCGTCTCCCTGGAAACACACAGAGAAACAACATGCCAAGGATGGAACGATGCTGATTATGAACAGTTATGGAGTGACACAATGACAAGATGTTTTGAGTAGTGCTTGGAATCATTTCAAATTCTTTTTTCATATCTTCGTACCCTCTCTCCGTCCTCCCCTTGAGATCCTAGGGGTCCCAACGGTCCTGAGTCACCCTGGGGAGTGAAAGAGTGAAGGAATCACTAAATGATTTAGCACTGCTTGCAGATATTCATGTTTTACAGTTCATATGCATATTAAAGAACACTCTCTTTTTTGTTTACTACTACCACTGTTACTACTACTACTACTACTACTACCACTACTACTACTACTACCACTACTACCACTATTAGCACTACTACCAATAGGCGATTTGTTCATTTTTAGCAGGTGGGTGGACAATATTATAGAAAATACTGTCATGAAGGGCGGGACTCAGGGGCCCTCTGCTGCTACTCCGTCAAGAGCTACGTTACTATGGAGCCCACACTGTCACTAACTCCCCTGAATAAATATGATCACATTTTTTGAAAAACGATAAATCGATTTCAGAGAGAAGCAGACAGAAGTATGTCCATGATGTCAAACTGATTCAGCAGCAAAAACTGGTTAAAAAGATAAAGATAGAAGCTAAAGCTACAGATCACAGTGTAAAAGTGAACCACGACATCAGCTGGAGATGCAGACAGAAGACAATGAAATGAAGGAACAACAGTGTTCCTGTAAAGCCGGGTCGGTCTTTAGTCACTGTTACAATCGTTAAAAAGCTAAAGCAGCATGTGTAGACATTCAGTATACCTTCAGTAGCTAGCGTAGCATAGACATGCTAACACTTGTTATTGATGTGCTCATGTTAGCTCCACAGGTTTTTAAGCAGTTTAGAAACGTATATCTCCTTCCAACCTCTCTGGTTAACGATTATTACTATTACACAACGTTTAACTATGACTAGCCATAGATTTAAACTGGCACAAACCTCAGTCAGATGGAGGATCAATGAGTCAGACAGACTAACATATTCAACTAAACAACCCGTGTGCCTTTACTCTCTCTCTCTCTCTCTCTCTCTCTCTCTGGGGATGTAGAGGGTCGTCCACCATTTAAATCATCTACTTAGAACTTACAATAATAAAAAGTGTATGTGGCATTTGGATAGCCATTTTTATTTTAGACTCACCCTGTGTCCTTTGTCCCCGGGTAAACCAGGAAGGCCATCAAATCCACGGTCACCCTGAGAGAGACAAACAGACATGGAAGGTATTATCCCTGCATTGTAGTAGATGAAGGACTGCATCACATGTGGAGTTGACACATTAATACAGAGTTTAATGCTCATAGCTTTATGCAGTTTTGGGACACCAGAGAAAGTCTAAGATGCTGAAGTGGAGTTTTTTGTCCCAGCCAGACCAAGTAAAAGCTGGCAGACCAGGTTGTACATTTAGCATTTTACGGTCACATCACAGTTATTGTCTGTATAAATTGGCACTTAAAAGACACTCGTATTTCATTTTTCATATTGGGGGATCTGTTCCAGGACTTTCAAAATACCAGCCATGTGACAAGGTGAGCTACAAACAAAGAGAGAAAATCACGAGCCAACAGAGTTCATGTTGACGATGTCCATGAAGGAATGGCACCAGAGAGAGGTTACCTTTGTTCCAGACTCTCCTGGCATTCCCCTGCCACCATCAGCTCCAGCACGGCCCTGTTAGAGAGAGGAGGAACGTCTTTTAGAAGTGCTTCTGTACAGGAGACACAGTTGTCATACTTTGCCAAATAACCATGTTTTGTTTTTGACAAGGACTTGGCAAAGACAACGTAAGACATTTTTCACACTCACTCTTCTTCCTGATTTGCCTAGAGGACCCATCGTACCCTGGGATCCCCTGGAGCCCTGGAAAATGAACGAAAATCACATGTCTGTGATACATTTTTGTCATAGATCTGAGCTGAGTATGCTTTCTACGATACATTATACTTTCAGTAATACCATAGACCAGGGGTGTCAAACTCATTTTCACTCTGGGGCCACATCAGCGTCACGGTCGCCCTCAAAGGGCCGGTTGTAAATGTAACTACTCCTAACATATTTAGTTTAGTTTCCCGGGATATCTGTGACTTCCACAACACCTACTAAGCAGAAATAGAGGTTATTTTTCCCATGGTTAATGGTGGACAGTTGCGAATGAACACAAATAGCCCCCGGCGAGACCGGCGGCGCGAATCGCTCAACTCAACTTTTTTTTTTATGCTCAAACATCTCCGCGACTTATTGAGTGGCGTAATAATCGCGCGACACAACAAATCGACAATGAAATTCGTTGCCAACTCTTTTAACAATCGATTTTATCGATTCGTTGTTGCAGCCCTACAGACAATTGGAACAGCAGCTTACTTGATGACATCACCACCTCAGCTGGTCTCATGAGTTTAATCCGTTTTTTTCTGTAAAGTATTTTTACAATCAAACTAAATATGACAACCCTGCTGTTTTCGTTTTCATTTAAAATCAAAAATGATATATTATTATTTACATATACATACATACAATTATATATATATATATATATATGTATATGTATGTATATATATATATATGTATATATATATATATATGTATATATATATGTATGTATATATATATATATATATATATATATGTATATAAATAAATATATGTATGTGGATCAGATCCTGCTAGCAACACCTCACATCTCCGAAATCGTCGGAGCAGATTTTTAAATCGGCTGAATCTTGACAAACCGACCACAGATTTGGTGCCTAAACAACTAACTTCTCGCCTCAAAACATCCTAAAATTACTTTCTGTGACTTAACGACAGTAGTATTTCGAAAGTTTCAACTTCCAGTTGTGAGATTTCTCCTCCGCCATTGTTTCCTGTTGGTGCAACATGCATTCTGGGATATTTGGCTGTCCCAAGTACAGACAAGTCACCTCTGATGCATCCCCGGTAAAATGGGCGGAGCCACATCCGGGCATTAAGACCGTGCTTGGCTTGATGTGAACTTTGAATTGGAACAGTACTTGGGCTGAGACTGATGACGTTTCACAAGTCCACGAGTGTACAAGTACAGAGAAGTACGCATGTTGAGAAAGGCACGATCACTTGTTGGAAATCCTCTTTATGGGTTGTTGCATCTCCTGTCCACCTGTTGTGATAGTTTTAATGTCGGCACACAGACAACATGCTATCTCATCACTTCGACTTTCTATCTCATAATTTCGACCATGGGGATATTTTTATTTTCACATCTAACTTTTAATTTTTGTAAAAAAAATAATATATATTTTTTTCTTTTTTTTGCTGGCGGAGTCGCGGGCCACATAAAATGACGTGGCGGGCCGGATCCGGCCCGCGGGCCATATGTTTGACACCCCTGCCATAGACAATGCCCTACTGAAGGAAAGGCTGATTACATGATTTGACATGAATTAAATTATTTGAATTTGGTGTGAGGTCAGAGTTTGATTCTGTGTTTTTACCTGAGGACCGGGGTCTCCACTCTCTCCCCTCAAACCATTACTACCTGGATTTCCCTGAAACATACACAACCATCATCATCATCACTAAAACATCATACTTCATATTCGCCCCTTAAAAATGAAACTTTTTGCAGTTAAGAGACTTAACAAAAAAGCTTATAAGAGACATATTATGAGATCAAAATCCTGGAATAGGTAAAACATTTTTTTGTGTTGTGTACAATCAGCTTGATTGTGAAATTGACGGTTAGCATAGACAACAAGAAACTCTTGATATGAACAGGTAAGGGTCCAAATGACAGTAAACATACCAGGGGTCCGGGGCGCCCAGTGAATCCCATTGGTCCAGGAGGTCCTTTCAGCGCCATCTGCAGACAAAAATATCTCAGAATCAATGATCATGGAGGAACATGGCTGCTTGTAAGGATGGTGATGTATGAAGAGAAGGAAAATCTCCCGTCACACTCATTATAAATCTCTCTGGATGAAAACATCAGCTAAATGTCTGAAATCTGAAAGTAAATAAAGTTTTAATGAAGTCAAAAATTAGCTG
The DNA here is from genome assembly GCF_949748355.1 of Melanostigma gelatinosum. Taxonomy (NCBI): domain Eukaryota; kingdom Metazoa; phylum Chordata; class Actinopteri; order Perciformes; family Zoarcidae; genus Melanostigma; species Melanostigma gelatinosum. The sequence goes on along the minus strand of NC_136650.1, from coordinate 3,635,883 downwards.
GAACTAGGTTTTCTCTACCGTGTTTGTGTTATGTGTTTTTGTTGTTGTTGTGTATTATAATTTGTTGTGTGTTCTAGTACTGGCTTCAGTAAGAGTATTTTTATTTTACACAAATAGCAAAGAAAGGCTAATGTTCTGATCCTTGAGGCAAATCAAGCACATGGTGGAAGTGAAAGTGATGACTGACCCTGGCCTGAGACAAGATGGCTGCGGCCTGGGCTTCCTGTGCAGAAACAGCAGGACCCTTATCTCCTCCACTCTGACCGAAACGGAACTGCAGAAAAAAGAAATTATTTGTTTTTGAGTGGATACTTTGCCTGATGAATGGTGGGGGGCAACTGTTGGAGAAATTGAAGAATCAATCAGCAAAAATCGCTGCAGAGCAATTACTTGGACTATCTATAACAATAAAAAGGACAAACAAATCAAAGTGTGATGGTAAGTTCCAGTTCCTCATTGATCACCGCAACAGTTATTTGGATTCTGAGTGGCCAATACTCAAATATTAATATGAAAACACATCAAGCCATAGAGTTCGGCAGGGATGACCTCATTTTGTTGGCCATGTTGGAAGTTAGCATCGCACGTGTTCCCTCGACAAAGAGCCAATGGGATTTATCTGTTGGACCCATCAGGACTAACGAACATTCATACAACATTCACACACCGCAGGAACAGCTACAGGAGCAATTTGGGGTTAAGTGTCTTGCCCAAGGACACATCGACATGGACTAGTGGAGTCAGGGATCGAACCACCTCCTCTGATTGAAGGACGACCCTGACCACTGAACTGCAAGTGAAAAATGCTGACACACTTCCTGGTTTTAGGACCCATTCCTGCAGAACTCTACTATAACAGGAATCTATACTGAACATACAGAACTACAATGTAAAAAATGCCTCTGTTGGAGCAAACATCACTCAGACATCCATTTCTAAGAAAGGATCAAAAGTTAAGGGTGACTCACAGGCAGCATGACTGAGGTTCCAGGAGGTCCAGGGACTCCATCAGCTCCAGGCAGACCAGCCCTACCAGAAGTGCCCTGCAGGATGGAGAGGATGAAGTGAAATACGCTTCTATGTCTTAGAATCGTCTGTGCACAGATTCGGCACTGATGTTTCTACAGACCTGCAGTTCTTTAGATAAAATGAAACACTCACCCTCTCGCCAGGGTCACCAACAGAGCCAGGAGGTCCAGAGGAGCCAGGGGGGCCAGTAGGACCCTGAAAGAAGTGGGAAAGGGTGCTTAAGTATTCTGATTGCAGACTTCTTGAGCTGGTCATACTCTCTATCAGTGTCTGGTGCAGTTTGATTATGGTGTTGCATAGGAATATCCTAAAAATAACATTCAAAAAAGAATGTTCATTGCCACAACCTTGCAACAGAGCAGTGGGGCTGAGGGGCTATCTAATACCGGCAACAAGCTAATTACACTGCTATCTAAAAGAATTCATAGCTGAGGAAATAAATATGTGCAAACTACAGGAGTATTAATATAATATTTAGAAGTTAGAAAAATGTCTTTAGGATAGAAAACAAGGGAATAACCATAATTTACTCACAGCAGGTCCCTCAGGTCCTGGAGGTCCTTCAATCAGCATACCCTGCAGGAGTCAGAATAAAGTTTAAAATGTTACAAAACCTGAAAAAAACAAGGCGTGAACATTGCTGAGACCCTCAGCTCCTTTAAATCAAGATTGAAGACTTTTCTGTTTGCTGCTGCCTTTAATTGAACCACATTCAATTAATATATTAATCAATTTCCTGCATTTCTGCATTTTACTACTGTATTTTATTTCTTACACTGTTTTTTAATGTTTTAATGCAATGAATGTTCTTAATTGTTTTAAAATCTCCTTTTCTTTTGCCTTATGTTTTGATGCTTTTAATGGTTTTATGTGAAGCACTTTGAATTACCTTGTTGTTGAAATGTGCTATAAACTTGTCTTGCCTTGCCTTGCAAAAAAATACAAGACATTGCTGAGATTGTATTCAGAGGAGTCTGATCAATGGAGAAATGATTTCTCATTAATCAGACTCCTCTGATTTTCTCAGATACATGTCGTCTGTTTGTAATGCACCTTAACTCGTACAATGTTCTTAGCGGAAAAAACACATTTGCATCCTTCTGGAAGAATCCGCCCCTTTTCAAGAGCTGCATTTAAGGTTTTATTTAATTTACATTTTTGGGATTGAAAATAGATGAATGGAAAAAAGCCTTACTACAAGGACAAGAAGCTTGTCATTTAGTCCTTGGATGGGCATGTTCTCTACCATTTTAACTACAAGTTGTCTTAGCTGAAAGGAGTTTAGCTCACTGACCTGTATAATGGCTCATTGGCAACCATTGAAACGAATATGGAACAGTGTAGTTAACCAGCTAGCGATAAGTCCTGTGACTTTTGAATAGGATTGGCATGGTTCCTCTGCCAAAATAGTCTCCTAAAAGGTGATTATCAATATGTGTTCAATCACACCCTCAAATTGATGTGACATCTATCTCGGATAAGAGGTATAAAAGCAAGTGTGCGACTGAAAGGTCACGGGTCACAGAACAAGCCAGTTAAAAAAACATCTGTTCTGGGAAAGCTGCTGAAAGACAATTAGTAACTCACAGGCTCCAAGACAGCAGGGTCTCCTTTCTCTCCTTTCTGGCCTCTGACGGCAGCCTGAGGAAAACACACATGTAGCCAACAACACAGTGTAGTCAGTACAGTATAGAGCGACTCACACACACCCAATGAAAACCAAAAAGACAAGCACATCCAGAGAATGCAGATGTGGCATTAAGACACCCACATTAGTTTGCTACATTATTTCAAACACTATTATGCTAGAAAATAGAATGATGAAATAAAAACCTGATTTGCTTGTGATAAAGGCATAAGCTTTCGTCCAAATACCGATGAGTCAGTGATTCTCCAAACTGTTGGTCCATTACCTCTATATACAGAGAATCATGTGGGCTAAGCAGCGCTAAATGAAGCAATACACCACCATAAATGGCATTTAAGAAAAAGGATGCAGCCATCCAAATGCCTTTTATGCAGAGTATGTGATAGTTCAAATGATTGTTCATGCTTATTAGGATCCCTTATAGCGTCTACCGTGGTAACAGCTATTCCTCCTGGGTTCCTGAGTTTCTCACTATACACCGAATAAAATAAAACCCATTTCAACCACTGATGTGTGGACTACGTCTTGGTCCTTAAAGTATTTGAAATGCATTCAATTACAGGTGTCTCTGTGACTGATTGAGCTTGCCTGGCATGAAATTTAATCTACATCTTACTTGCATGGTGGCCATTTTGAATTTACTTATGTCACACTTTTGGTGGAAAACTGAAACAGATGTTAACAACCAATATCATAAAATGTATTTATTGTCTGGAATAGAACATCATTTTCATAACTACGTTTTTATTAGTGTATAATCACTTGAAACTAAGAATTTGTTGTTGTGTTTTGCTAAGCTTACAATGAGCCCTTCATATCAACATAGGGAGCGGGTTCTCTTAATGGAGTCCACCGTGTTGCACCGTCATTTTTTCTACGGTAGCACAGAACGGACAAACCAAAGTTCTTCTTCACGCTTGGAAAGAGAGGGGCGAGTGGAGGGGTATTCAGTTGGTTTCAATCTGCAACTTCATCGCTAGCGGTCACTAAATCCTACACACTGCCCCTTTAAAGTGAAGGTAATTATGGAGACATTACATCCCAGGCTTTCAGGTAAAGCTTTCTACAGTACCATGTGGGTTCAAATTAGCCACCATGGGTAAGAAGGTCCCAATGGTAAAAACAGAACACATAAATAAATGATGTATCTACATAATGGCAAACTCAAACAAGTCAATTGAGAGAAGATTGAATACAATTCGACAAAGACTAGGATTCAGAGTTGGTTGAAATTGATTTTGTTGCTGTTTTTTGCCTCTGATGCAAAAAGACTTACGCCTCCCTCGTCTGTCACAGCGGACAGGGCGGGGCCCATGTTGGCATCGCCCTCTCCGGTCTCCAGTATTGGTTCATTGTAGTCCCTGTAGGAATAGTCGTATTCCTTAAGGCCCACGTCCCCAGTCACATACTCCTCAGTGAAGACCTCCTCGCCCACACCGCCTGCCTTGGTGGCATCTACCTCCTCTCCCACCAACATTGTCTCCACCTGGGGCTGGGTTGGGTTTATCAGAGCCGCAACAGGATAGATAGAGGAGCACGAGAGGGTGAACCGAGGAAAGGAAAAAAGGGAATGCAAGAGGAAGAAGAAAGGAAGAGGGAGAGGTATGTAAGATGGGGAAATGTTAGTAAGGGAAAGAGAAATATAGAATGATGGGGAGTGGAAGAGAGGGGCATATATAGAAAGAAGTGAGTCTTACCTTTTGCAAATAAACAGTGACATAGGGACATAAAACAAAAAGACATCTGGCAGACTGTGGTGTCAGTCCTTTTTTTGTTCAGGTCAATTACAGATTAGCAAGTTTATCTTGCAACTATAAATCTCCTGTTAATCATCTATTGTTGAACTTTATGTTTCCACCAAAGCATATCCTCATCAGCTTCTCTGTGATGACCTGTAACCCAATGATTTCTCCAAATTTACCAGAATATATTATCTGACATTGTAAATTTGTGAAAATGCATTTTTTTATCTGAAGGTCTGTCCCTGAGCACACAGAACTGATATGAAGCACTTTGTGAAAACGAGCTGCTGCTGCTATGCTACGCTATGCAAAGGCCACACTATGTTATTTTCTATTTCACTTACCATGGGTGTTTGAAAAACAAATGTGAATCCAGAGGAGAAATGCTGTACGTCATCTCATATAATAACAACAGAATAAATCTGAAGTACTATCAAAACAAATAGTGAATAACGTGTACATTTCTCCCTAAAATATACCGTATATGACTGAAACATTTCTACAACATTAGCAAAACATTCATAACATCAAAATTGGAAAATAAAACAAAGTCATCAAAGTCAGCTAATACAGATAAATCGGCAATGATATCAATATGGATTATTGCCAACAAAAGTGAACTGTGAGAAACAGATCAGAAATGTGAGAAGCTCATTCTCAAATTCTGATAGTTTAGGGCCGTAAAGTAAGCCACAATGATTACTGTATTCTTTAGTTCAGTTCGATTTTTCTCTCAAACCAGAATGCATTATATTCATCTCCCTTTGTTGCTTTGGTTAAAACTGCATATCAAATATTCCTATGCGGATCCCTTTTTCACAAGATTTTTGTTCTTATGTCAAGATCACCACCTGATCAACGAAGGATCTTCAGATGAGAACAGGAAGCTTGTTGTTAGAGGAAAAGGGGAGCCACGTAAAAATGTTTGATGATACAAGCAGATGAATGTGATGCATTCTCTTTGAAAAAGCTCTTCTCTTATGTCTTGTCACGTGACATCGGTGCCAACAAAACATTGATGTGTGGTTAGAAAAGTGTAGAGAGACACAGAGCTAGAACTACTTGGTTAAGTTAATAAAGACTGGGCTCACCACCACACAGGTGTTACACTGTCCTCTTCCTTTGGTGATGGAGGTGATGATTTATTCTTGTTTCTGTCAGTGTGCTAATTGGTGAATTCAGTTTTTTTGTGCAAATTAAGCAAATATATCTATAGATCTACATACATTATATTATACAGTTTCTATATCTACTCTTGATCTGTGTCACTGAGTGTATCATTCTCTTTTTTACCTGTTCAGGGATCTCTTCTTGTCCAATCACCTCACCCTCTGGCACCGTCTCCTCATAGTAATAATCAGTCTCTGTCGGGGTGTGGCCAGCCTCGGAATATTCAGTGTCTACATCCTGATTGGTCAAGTCGACAGGAATTGGGGAGCAGGGAGGAAGTAAGCAGATTTGAATGGAAGAGCGCGGTTAGTTCGAGGTCTGCTTGTAAGTGATGATGAGTTAAAAGTGGAAAAAATGGATCACTTCATAAAATTGCGGTCGCCAGAGGCCAAGAATATTCTTACTGGCAACTCACATCTTTAAAGTTGAAAAGATCCATTTTACAAAAGAAATTTCAGGTAGTTTCAGAATCTCAATAACTATAAATTTTGCTATACGCAAGATTTAGGGAGTCATTGAGACTACTTTGCTGAGATTTCTTTCTATTGTATTGTTAAACAATTTTTGCTTTTTAAACTCAAAATTCATGAAAGGGGGAAGTCTGCTCTTATTGGAAGTAGGACTGAGAGCCTCTATCCATCCCTTCAGATGAAAACATCGTAACTCGATGCTTTGGGATGTCTAGTTTCACCCAAGACCAGAAACCAGAGAGACGACCCCAATCAACAGCCTCACAGAACATAATTAAGTTACTTCAATGAAACACATTCTATGAATTTTCCAGAACCCACGAATGACCATGAACCTCTCAATGTCACTCTACCTTAAATCATGTCAGCTTTGTAGTATAACACAGATTGAATGAAATGTAACTTCTAATGATAGCACACTTTGAGTTTGCTTTTAAGTTTCTGTGAGGCTGCTTTATGCATATTTGACATAAATATACGGCCAGAGACAGAGAGACAGGTGTCAGAGAGAAAACACAGGTACTTAAAAAAACAAAAAACAAAGAGAGAGAATGACAGATTGACAGAATAGGCTGATTGTCTTCTTTGTGTATACAATTGGATAGTATTTGCATTTTCTCAGGTTTAGTTTTTGTGCCATAGAAATCCATGCTCATTCATTGCACCGGTACGTTAATGGTTTCCCCCAAAAAGAAAGAGGCAGAGTGCTGGAGTGCAGTCGGGTTCTGAGATCCAGTTTGAGCTTGAAGGTAGGAATATGAAGTGAAGTAAAGAACAATGAAACTGTACAATTAGCCATGCTTCCATGTGCACCGCTGTATCATATCATATGGAGAAGTTGGGGTGATCGTAAAGATCATATGATATACAGACAGAGGAGAAGGCACCCAGCTTGGTATGAACCAGCTTCCATCTGAAGACCAGATTGTCCACCATCAAGGATTTACCTCAAAATATGCACTGCCTGTAACCTATTGAAGACCCATAATAATGATAAAAATTCAAAACATTAACTTTCCAAATTTATTTTGTTGCAGCCCCTGGATGGTGGAAAGACCTGGCCTGACCAGATAGGACACTCTGACCCAAATATGGACATTCTTTTTGTACCTGTTGATAACCGTTGGTAATTTTCTTCGCTGTGACTGCAGTTCCACTCAGCACAGCCTTGCCAAAGGGTGGGAATGGTTTGTGCAGGGATTTGACATTAATGTCCACCGGCAACTTGGATTTGGTGGGTCTGGGTGGAGTGGGCCGGACAGGGGCAGATGTTGGCGCTACTTTCTTCAGGATGGAAACCTTTTCGATCACATTCTTCACAACTTTGGTCACCGTTGATTTGACCAGAGGGACTTTGGTGACCACAGTTTTAACTTTGGTGACCTCTTTGACTGGCTTTACTAGAGTTTTTGCTGCAGGAGCTTTGGTGGCCACAGCCTTTGCCATTTTTGTAGCTTCAGCTTTTGATGCTTTTGTGGGTTTAGGGGCCTTAGTAGCTTCTACTTTGGCAGCTGATTTAGCTGCAGCGACCACAGTCTTTTCTACTTTTACAAAACTCCCAGTCTTTGCTTTTGTAGTGGTTTCAATTTTTGCCTGATTTGCAGCACCCTTACTAATGGTTTTCTTTTCTACCACAGTAATAACTTTGCCATTAGCCTGCCTGTTGACTTTATTCTCAGCTTTGCCATTAACTTTAACTTTAATCTCTTTAACCTCAATGGTAGTTTTGCCATTTCCATTGGCCTTCTTCTCTGCTATAGCTTTGCCATTGCCGTTTCCATTAGTCTTAGTCACAACAGTGGCTTTTCCATTTCCATTGGCTTTCTTTTCTGCTGAGGATTTTCCATTACCATTACCATTGACATTCTTCTCGGCTACAACCTTGCCCTTGCCATTTCCATTCACCTTCGCCTGAGCTGTAGGCTTGGCATCAGCTGTAGCTTTGCCATTGCCATTTGTTTTTGTTACAGCTGCTTTTCCATTGCCATTGCTGTTGGCTTTAGCTGCACCATTTTCTTTCTTCTCCGCAGCTGGTTTACCATTACCGTTCTTAGCTGGGGCAGCTGTGGGCTTAGATTTAGCTGCTGCTGTTGGTTTGATCTTAGACAGGAGGATCTCTACTGCAGTGGGCTTTGCTTTGGACGGCTTGGCTGTGGAAGACTTGGGAGCTTTATTGGGCATATGTGTCTTAACTACAAGTTTGTTTGAGCCAGTCTTGGCAGGCTTAGCTGGAGAGGGTTTTGGTTTGACAGGGGTGGATTTGGTGGGGGCTTTTCCATTGAGCGCCTTCTTCTAATATCCGCGATTAATGTTTGGTGGAGATGGTGTTCAGTATGTAAAAGTTCATATTGACAAAGAGAGAGTGGAGGAAGACAAAAATACATGGAAGGGTTGGGAGGGGGGTGAAAAGCACAAACAAGGGATGGACAGAAGGAGAGAGAAAGACAAGAGAGGATGTTTTGAGAAACATTGACATAAAGATGGCCAAGGCTTGGATGATTTACTGAGACTGTACAGGCATTACTGGATACAGCAGAGGACTAATACAAGTTTTAAAACGGTAAGCAAAAATACAACTGAAAAAACACCAGTACTAAAACAAATTCCAAATTCATTCCAAGTCCGTATTTTGACAAGGTTTTTTGCTGATCTCTCCAGTAATGCCATTCCCAATATTAAATGACAAAGCAGCATCGTTGCGCTAAAATGAACTGGAGCCTGGAGTTTGATAGAGGCACTGAGGGTGATTGGTCAGGTGAAGCTGATGCTGAACACACACAAACACACACAGTTTATAATGCACTGAGCAGTCCAACTACAGAGAAGGTTGCTGCTGTTTAGTCAAAAAAAGAAGGAGCATGGATGCCAGGCGAGCGTGCACGTTAGTCCCATAAAAACACAAAATGAAAACAACAGTACGCAATTAATTCTTACTTCTCATGCTGCTATAATACAATTACATGCAAATTACCACTGTGAAGAAACAAACAAAAATGCAATCCAGGTAATATAGTGTGAAGGAACAACAGGCCAGCACCGTAAATATAAACTCCACAAATATGCAAAACAGAACACAACTGAAAGGAGACAGGATGTGGCATACATGTGTATGTCATGTATGCCACACAAAGGCCAGATGTACAACCATGAATGCATATACCAAGACAAAAACATGTGCACTGATATCCCCATGTTGACTGGAAAATTGGCATGGAAACTGATGACCCAGAAGTACAAGCATGCGGTGACATCCTCGAAGAAAATGAAGAAATCATGCAAGGAACAGCACAACACAGATTCATGCCCTGGTCAAATAGTATTGCAAATTATTCTTTTTTTTTGTGATCAGCTGTGAAACAAATGAGTGGAGTTTAACATAAAAGACAATAGCCGTGTTTCCATTCAATTGCTAAGAAAATTTTAAACAAACGTTTGAAATGCCGCCAAATAGAAATGTGAATTAGACGCGTTTCCATCCACTGGGTTGGAGCGAATAAACTTGTCTATGTTTAGTTTGGTCAGAAGTTGGTGCGATACTTCAAAATGTGCATAAAAATATGTGAATGGAGACACAAGCCACAAAATGTAAACAATCACAGGAAAGCATTTGAAAGTCAATTTAATTGTGCTGATGTGTGATTAGCAACAAATAAAACAAATTTACAAAGACTATTTGACCAAAATCAGCTTAAGAAAAGGCTACTCTGGCACATTCTCACACGTTACTAATGCTAAATTGTATTTGCATATGCTCAGTTTGTCATCATAGACAAAACACCCAATCATCATATTGTCCATTGGTTTGAAATGGTGATGTCAGCAGATCCACAAATTAAAATCAGACATGAGATAAAGTAACCTTTCTTAACAGAACAAAACAAAAGACAAATCATATGACTGACAAATGTAACCATGTTAGGTTTCTTGCTTTCCCCTTATTTTCAGAGTTGGTTTCCTTTGTGATTAAACTTTCATCTTTCTCCTTGTAGAGATTATTATGTGCTGAGGAACCTTTGTGACACCCCGTCTCTAAACACGAGCGTGCGCTCCTTAAACAGGACATATGAAGAAGAAGACTGGAGAAGTGAGCGGAGAGGAGTGTGAGAAAAAGGTGTAACAACACAGCTGCACCTACACCAACCCCAGTGCCCCCACTTGGCCACATCTGAACACACATACATATATGACAACATGTTCAATGATACAAGGACAAAAAATCATAAGGAGCAAAGGTAATCCTGTGTGACGGAGACGGTGGAAACGAGGTGTGAGAGCTCAATGTGGATTTAAGAAAAGGTGAAATGTGAATAAAACAAAGGCGGTATGGAGTGATGAGGGATGAGAGAGACATGTGGAATGCTACAAGTGAAAATGAAGATTTTCAAAGAAATGTTGCAGGGAAGCTATGATGCAAATTTAGTTGACACTCAAATACTCAGCAAACTAAACCTATATTATGAATCATGCCTTCGTGATCGCTGTCGTACATCTCTCTCTCTCATGCTCCTTCTCTTCCACAAAACCCCGCTTGTGTCTTCCCTCTCTCGTGCTCCCTCTTTACCTGTTGACTGGGGGCCCCAGGTTGGGGAGAGGGGGACGCAGAGGAGGAGGGAACGCCTGTTGTTTCCTCATAATAATAGGGGTATTCATGGTCATCCTGCTCCTCATCAAAGTACTGAGAGAGACGGGGAAGGATTGAAAGATGGGAAGGATGGATGGGTTGGCAGAGGGGACATGAAAGCATGGAGAGGAATGCATGAAGAGGCCGAGGGAGGATGTCCAAAGGGGAGGCGAGTAAGATGTGCAGAGGGGTAAATAAAGGTAAAGAGGAAAAAGGGTGAATGTGGGGTGAAGCAGCAAAAAATAAAAACACGGTGACAGACAGCGAGAGACAATGAAAGGAGATAACAATAAAATGAAATGCTTTGATATTTTTTCCATTCATCAGAAGGAGTCTGTGCTGCTGGTTGAAAGATGTTGGTATTAAAAATACACAGACGACCTTGATGAATGAAAAAAACAGCGAAAATAAAAAACAGAGCAATGGATGAAGCCAATGAATAAAACCACAATGATTTCTATTCATTCAGAAAGCAGCCATTTCAACAGCATCACATGACAGGGGTTGGGACGCAAGGTGTTGGAGCTCTGTGCAGTGACGATACAATTACTGTATTGACTGACATGCAGGCTTGTGAATCAAAGATCATGTACTTTGGATGGTTGAATGCGGATGGAAATGGCTGATGTCAGGGAACTGTCAGCTCCCAAATATCAGTATGTATTTGAGAGGAGAAGGGAGGCAAAGCTTCTAATGTATGTAATGTGCACGACCAGTCTCAGTGAGCAAAGAGGCTCCACCTTAAGCCATCTTCATGCCAAATGCTTGCATGTCTCAATTTAACCAGAAAACCAATCAGAATTTAGCTTCATGAGCATGTTTCATGTACTGAACAAGTTCTCTTTCTTTCAATCTATGGGGGAGAATAAACGGGGAAAGACAGGTTGGCTTGTATCATCCTCTTTCCCCTTCCTCTCTGTGTTCCACTGCAGAAGAGCAGGAAACAAAATGACAACTAAATACTGCTGAAACAGTTCAAGCTTTCAATGTGAAATGATGGAAGTGTGCCCACTTTTGGAGGTGTAGTGATGGAAAGGTATGACAGAACAATGTCTGTGCTTTCCCTTTGGTTACCTCTGGGACACACAGACCGAGGAGGTGAGGAGGAAAGTGGATGGATACAAACTGCTGCTGGTGACGGGGATGCGTGAGGAAGACAGAAAGGGCGAGCAGCACTTTGATGACATTATCAGATGACCCAAACTGAACCTGAGGACTTCTCTTTATTTTTCAGGAGGACCGGTGCATCTAGTGTGGCCTTTGTTTTTTTTAACTGTAAGACCACATTTTCATATCGTGAAGTTTTCCAAAAACAAATCATATTTTCACAATCTGATTTTCTTTTTTTGTCCTTGGAAAGATAAGATAAAACTGTATTTATCCTGAGGGATGTTTGCTGATGCATCAGTGATTAAATTAGTTGATTTCATAACTCCCTTAAGAGAGGAAACCGGGTACATCGGGAGGAACTTAAAGCGAACACGGAAAGAACACGCTAACTCTGGGCAGCAGGAATTTAAAGCTCCCTTTTTTCCTACACAGTGACGGTGCTAACCACAGGGCCAGTTCACAGGATGAGAGAGGATTCTTCATTTAGGCTCCTAACTGAATGAACTGACTCAGAAGTGACAGTCATGATAAAAGCTGGATGAACTCTCTCAATTCTATCCATGTAAAAGGTGCTTCAGTCCATTTCTAAAGCCCTTCACTGCAGGATACACACGACCATCGTTTAGAAAAGTGCCGCGGAAAAATGAAATCAAAGTCCACAAATTCAGTTCGGGCCTTCTTAATCGGAGCTACAGATGAGCCTGCAATTTTATGCTTGAGCAGTGTTAGCGTAGTGCTGACCGTCTGAGGTTATCGCTCTGTAATAGATGCTGTTCAGTCTGAGAGCTATGGGATTTGTGTGAACTCATGACGCAGTAACCTTAAACGTGTGAGAGTGAAATGTAAAGGCTCGTTACTGCACCCTGCCGGGAGCTTGTCAAGATCATTTTTTCAATAAAAGGTTAATGGTTTGATACAAGTTTGATATGTGGTGGAGGACCAAATGTTGACTTCTATGTCTGTGGGTGAACTTTTGTTGTGGTGGGGTTACTCACGTATGTGTTGGGGTCCTGAGCCTGGGTCTTGGGCAGTGGGGAGTCACAGTCAGGGCTGTAGTGTTCACAGAAGTCATAGGCAGCCTGGGAGTTGGAGGCGATCAGCAGTTGCTGGATGTCTCCCTATGGAAAACAAACAAACGGATGAACAAAAACCTGTACAGCTATATCATCTGTTACTGGACTCAGTGGAAAATCTTAAAGTCCAGATGAAATGAAAAATGCCTTTTTAACCCTTTTAGATCACGGCCCCGGTCTCATTGAACAGCATATGCTACAATTTTACAAAACAAAATCAATTTTAGATTTTTATATCAAAACTCACTCGTGTTTTATTCCTGTAAAACAAAATATGACGGGTGCTCACGTGAGCGAGTACCAACAAATTCCAACCACTAATTTCATGACACCCATCCATCTATCAATCTGCATATTTTAGCGATAAGGGAGGTGTGTGTGTGGAGCCAGACCTCTGTTGCTGCTTTTTAGTGGTCCAATCAAATACGAAGGATTTGATTTAAATCCATCTTGTAACTGTATGCCGCTCAAATATTCCTCTTCACTGGGGAATACGTCAGAGTACAGAAGCTAAAGATGCTCTAACTTCTGATGCGCTCTCCTCTCCATCTTACGCCAGAGCTCTGACTGCAGGTCGAAGGCGGCAGCGGAGCTGGATCTGGGTCTGTCCATAGTGGACTGGTCTCTGCTGGAGGATCTGGGTCTGTCCATAGTGGACTGGTCTCTGCTGGAGGATCTGGGTCTGTCCACGGTGGGCCGTTCTCTGCTGGAGGATCTGGGTCTGTCCACGGTGGGCCGGTCTCTGCTGGAGGATCTGGGTCTGTCCACAGTGGACCGGTCTCTGCTGGAGGATCTGGGTCTGTCCACAGTGGACCGGTCTCTGCTGGAGGATCTGGGTCTGTCCACGGTGGGCCGGTCTCTGCTGGAGGATCTGGGTCTGTCCACAGTGGACCGGTCTCTGCTGGAGGATCTGGGTCTGTCCACAGTGGACCGGTCTCTGCTGGAGGATCTGGGTCTGTCCACAGTGGACCGGTCTCTGCTGGAGGATCTGGGTCTGTCCACAGTGGACCGGTCTCTGCCGGAGGATCTGGGTCTGTCCACAGTGGACCGGTCTCTGCTGGAGGATCTGGGTCTGTCCACAGTGGACCGGTCTCTGCCGGAGGATCTGGGTCTGTCCACAGTGGACCGGTCTCTGCCGGAGGATCTGGGTCTGTCCACAGTGGACCGGTCTCTGCCGGAGGATCTGGGTCTGTCCACAGTGGACCGGTCTCTGCTGGAGGATCTGGGTCTGTCCACAGTGGAACGGTCTCTGCTGGAGGATCTGGGTCTGTCCACAGTGGACCGGTCTCTGCTGGAGGCCCCGCTGGAGTCTGAGCTAAAGGAGTTTCTGCTGAACCTGCATGATTTCACTGATTTTGTCTGAATCTGCCCCGCTGGCACGATGACGGGCATTAAGAATAACGATATAGAAATAGACCATCTTCTCGCTGATGTTCTTGTTTACTTATGAAGGTGATATGAAGGTCATATAGAGACTGTTTCATAACCAGTTAAAAGTCCCTCACAGTGACTTTAATCACTAATGTGTTTTTAGCCTCAATTAATGCTCACCTTAATGACTAGAACTTGCTACTGTGTACTTAACCAGAGATCAGCCACCCAACCAACAACCACATCTCCCTCGTACATTATGCTTTAACAGGTCCTCACCTGGAAAACCTCCTCATCAAGCAGACGGGCTCCAAACACCGTGATGCCATTGGTGTCGACCTCTGCGTTGTTGCCGCGGGGCAGGGCGCGGGTCATCTTCTTCTTGCAGTCCAGCAGCAGAGTCACATTTTTCTTTGAAACAGAGATAGCGATGCGATGCCACCTAGAGACAGGGAGGAGGAACCGAAGGCGAATAAATGTGTACTGTGATGACAGGCCTGATTTATAGGGCATCACACCAACCCTCGAATCCTTTCAACCAATACTCACACATACTACTCCCAACCACTCACACCCACATGACCCCAAACGTGTCGTCTCAACCAGTCACAAACTGGTTGTTGCTGGTTACTGACTTGCCATCAGCCAGGTTGACGCCTCTGAACAGTGGATAGTCCTCAGGGGCCGGCTTGCCGTTCTGGTCCTCGTACAGGAAAACAGGGGAGCGTCCCATTTCAATGCCCAGCTGCTGGATGCCCTGCTCGCTGTAGATGGAGAGGAGGAAGGCCTGGAGACCAGCTTGGGCCTTAACCAAAGCCATGATGGAGAAGTTCTCCGGGAATCGACCTGTTGATGAGGGACGGGAGGGATGGGAGGAGAGAGAGACAATGAAAGAAGCAAAGAGTTAGATCACAAACATGGGTCATTACAAGACTGGCCTTTGGGTATTTTAGGACAAGAAACAAAAATGGACTGTAAGTTCACTGAGGAAAAAGAAGGGAAGCAGGAGATGGAGGTGAAAAGGGAGGAAAGAGAAGGCAAACCAAATGGGTTTCAAGCAGGACAGAGGAAGACGTTGTGGCTAAGGAAGAAAGACAAGAATAGAGAAGCAGGATGAGAGATGGGTAAGAAAGTGCAAAAACAAACTGAAAGCTCAACGTGATTAAAGCAAGAGGCTCTGACGCAGGATCAAGAATATCAGAGTTAGTCCCGTGTGGAGCTGGCAGAGAGGACGAGGACACGTAATAACAGGTGGGCAGCAGGAGAAGGAAGGCAGCTAAACCTCAGACAATGAGGTGAAAATCAGCTTTGACTTTTGAGGATTTCTTCACAACCACATAAGTGGCACTTTCTCTTTTTCGCTCCTTACTCCAGGGTGTCAGACAGTATTCTTTCGTTAATTTGTTATGGCTCTCCCACACAGTTCCACTGCAACACATAATTATATTTTATATCCATGAGCAATCTAGCATGGGGCACCACAGCCTCACAGACTCCAGAGAGCTCCGTTTAAAACACATCCAAACATAAAGCGCAACCTGTCATTATGAATGTCGCTTTCTTCACTCTGGAATTCACCGTAAACATGTTAAATATTAAGCCCGTCCTACAGTGTGCGGTGGTACTGGTGTAACGTACGACGCAGGGACATTAATAAGTCTGGATATACACCCAACAAATGTTCTTATTTATATTAAGTAACTTTTGTTGTACGAATCAGGTTCTTGAACGAAATAAAACAGCGTCTACATTTAAAAACTGCCACTGCCATGGAAGCATCAACATATGAAGAGAAAATAAAGGGCCCATCGAGTGAATCAGTTGCTTTACTGTGAAATAATTCTGGAAACCAAATGTAACATTACAGAGGTTAGATTTAACATGAAAAGGATTGTTGTGTACTATTATGTCCTCTGTGGTTCTGCTTGGAGCTTCGTAAAGTCCTCAAACATGATGAACATGCAATCACAAATGGACAGACGCCTTTAAGTACAGCAAGCATGAAAGCAAGATCGTGATGTATTTTCATGGTGATCGAGTGGCAGTCTCTCCTAGTCAAACGGCCTCGGCCCCGTCCGGTCGAAGCCTACCTGAGAAGAGCTGCTTGGTGGGGGCAGAGATCTGGGCCTTCTTGGTGATGCGGTAAGCGTGGTCGGGGCTGCCGGAGCGACGGGATGCGCAGAAGCCGGGGACTTTCTTCACGCCTTCGGGGAGAGAGGGCACCTGCAGAGCCCGCAACACATCCACGGGGTCTGAGGAAGAGAAGAGAATCGTCATTACATTTTTGGATTTAGAGGTATATATCTCTTCTACAGTGATGATGAGCTAAACAGATACAGATAGTTTTACACAAACCCTAAAACAGATTAAAAACACAAATGATCAATTACACTACAGAGGGCTTGAAGGGAATGTATCATGAAGTGCTTGTGCAAAGACATTTGGGTATCACATGTGATTCAACAAGCCGTTCAGATGTGGCTCCCCTTCCCCACGTCACATGCAAGATCATTAGAATACACCGGAACAAAGGTGCCTCATATTCTTCTCACAAGCCAATCAGAGCCGACTGGGATTTTTCGGGAGGGTGTCTCAAAGAGACAGGCGCTGAAAAGGAGGGTTTCAGTCCGAGGGTGAATACAGGTATTTTTAGACCAGGCTGGTCTAAAAGGCTGTATAGAAATCACTGTAAAGTTCAACTTTTTTTTGTTTTAAAGTGAACAATGTTGCTGAATCAAAACTAGAGGACAGTTGTATCTTTCACTGCAGCCGTTCTTAGCTGACCCAACTTGGCCCAGAGGATCAAAATAAGTGAACCTCGCAAGCAATCTTAGATGTTCTTCGACTAAATGCCTCACAGGAGCAGGTACAGGCGATGTCCACAATGGCTCCCACTGTACATTCAGGCATAATGTAAGAAAGGAAGCAGTGTGCAGGAGCAAATGGGCCCGAGTCCAGGACACACATGAACCACTGCGGGGCAGGTACAGTAGAGCTCAGTTTAAATGGGAGCGGAGACAGTTCCCTCTATTCTGCTCATTTATCAGGAAACAAGTGGCCGTTGATGTGATAGTGCTGAGTCAAATGAATGTTTGAGGATAGACAAGCATTTCACAGCTTCACATGACAGACACACACACACACACGCACACACACACACACACACACACACACACACACACGCACGCGCACTCACACTCACACTCACACTCACACACACACACACACACACACACACACACACACACACACACACACACACACACACACATTGACTGTACCACCACACTCACATCCTGTCTCCACTTTCACACGCTGAGGTCAACCAGTCTGTTTCTCCACCCTCAGTCTGAACGGGGGTTTACCTCGTCGGCTTCCTCACATTGCTCAAGGGCACTGTGTCAGTCTGTGTGTTTCACTTTGAAAAGCTCAGGAGTTCAGGGATCGATTCCCGATATGACCACCGACAATAAATACAATAAATGCTGCAGTGTAAGACAAGTTGGATAAAAGCAACCACGTATGTCATAATTAATTTGCCTTCATGGGTTAAACAGCACATATAAATTAAAAGGTTGCAAGACTACAGATGGAGAAGGACAAGCTAAGTCACTTAAAGGTCAGCGCTCAGTGTTTTCTCTCTGTCCTCTAAAGACTTACAGTTTTGGAACCGTCCTGAATGAACTGACAATCTTAAACATAATTTGGTTCGTTTTTGCTCACGTGCACTGAAGCGCCCCGGCTGTGTTACCAAAGCACAGAGAGGCTCGGAAACAACAGAGGGAGAGTGACTTCATTCTCTGTTCAGGTTGACATCCCTCCACCCACTTGTTATACAGCAAATAGTTGTTTTCTGCTCTATTAATGTGCTTTGTGTCGTACAGACCGCACCAAATCAAATGTTATTATATCGTATACCTTAGACACAACATCGTCATGGGTCCCTATGGTTTTGAAGTGAGGCAGCTATGAAGTTGAACAGTGTTTCCTGAGCTCAGTTATCCTCCCTCACACTTGATGATCAGCCCCTCTGTGTCTGTGCTGCACCAGAGAGCAACACTCAGCCATTCACAGCCAACGAAGTTCATTCACAGCCAGCCCTGCTATGGCCCTTCTCATAATAAACTGATGGTGGCTGTGATGCATTGCTGGTGTAAAAACTACAGCTGTTGATGGAAAGATAACAGCCAAGCCCTCCCGCCATGCAGCTTGCAAAAACTTCTGTTTTCATTTTTCATTCAACAGCCCCATTAATAAACTCTCATTTGCAGGCTCTTCAAAAAAAAGCATCACATTTATGCAGAAATGATGACTTGGGCCACTTTTGCTCAATATATCACCTACTGGTACAGTAAGGAGCTGTAAAGGGCAAAGCCAGCGACCAGTGTGTCGGCAATACACCAGGAGGCAGACACTAAATGAAGGCTCCTGCTCGCACATTAACATCACACATAGAGCCACAATCAAAGACTCATCCTACTTTATAATGTAACACTGCAATATAAAGCCTTAACAGCAGCCACTTATGATGCTTTATATCGGGCTCGAATGTCAAGTTTCCTTGTGTTTGTCCTAAAAACCACAGCGATCCCGTCCGTGGCTCTTGTGTTTAGGTGACACCCAGCGTCTCGGATTTAATCGTTTCACAGGTGGTAATATTTATTCAGACAAAGCAAATGGCGCGTTCATTTTGCCTCAGGGTGTCTAGACCACAGCCCATTACCGTCACTCTACACCAGAGACAGAGAGAGGAAGACTTGGGGTGAGGAAGGGAAGGACGTATCAGCAATATGTGAGAGGTAGAAAGGAATAGAGATGAGTGAGTGAAAGTGCAAACGTGAGACAGGTCAAAACAGAAATGAAGACACATACGGCGAGGAGGACACAAACAGAGAGAGACCAATGAACATTGAGAGAAGTAGACGACAAATAATATATATATATATATATATATATATATTTACATAGCATAGTTCCTCATTGAAGATTCTCTACTTATTTCCAGAGCCAATAGAGTCGATGAAGTCAATGTTTTTTTTAATTGGGTTATTAATTATCTGCCTGAAATAAGGTCTGTATAGTTAACACAAACTAAAGAGATTTTAATGCTCTGTTCCACTATACGTCATTAAATTGATTTTTGCACATCATTTTCTGCAATAATCTAAAAATCCCACTGGCTTTTTGTCGAGGGAACCAGTGTGATGATAACTTCCTGGTTGGCCTCCAAAAACCCATCATCCCTGCACCACTCTACATTTTGACTGGACTCTAAGATTTGCATTAATATGTTACAATATTCAAAGGGAACAGGAAGATTCATAAATGGACATGTTTCATGGTTTTTACAGACTTTGCGTGCAATGTCCAAACTTTTCCCTCCAACTTTTCAAAACCTTTGCAGGTCCGAACAGGAATGCTGGGAATGAGAAAGAGGTCGAGGGAGGAAAGGAGGGAGAGAGAGGTTCAGGCAGAGGTGGAGTGTGTGTGTGTGTGTGTGTTGGGGGGTCAGGCAGTGACAGTAGACAGTGTGGTTCTGTGATGGCAGGATACTGGATCAGATTGCAGCCCGAGCTCGCCCAGTACGCCCAGCACAATGTGCCGCTCTGTTCCCCCCGCTGCCTGCCCAGCTCACATCTGCAGCCGGGGCCCTTCCTGCCTGGAGGACCACAATCACGACAAAAACACACCCACAGAAATAACACGCGGGGGCCACAGAGGTACACACTCACACACAGCCCGGGCAGAAAGAAAAAAACGCACCAACACAGCTCATGAAGGGTGGCAAATATGAAACTAGACAAGGTAGAAAAACAGAAAGCCAGGAGGAACAAACTCTCTCTCTTTGCTTTCTTTCGACCCCCCTCTTCCCTCCATCGCTCTTTCTTACCATAAGCGCTCGCAGATGGCTGCAGCCTTTTGATGTAAAGGCGGGCCAATCCCACTGCTGTCATTAAGACAGGAAACAGGGCTCCCTCGTTACAACCGGTGCTGTAGGTAAAGATTACAGTAGCCTGTACAGTTCCCCCTACTGACAGCTGGCTGCAGGGAAAAAGGCCACTTTCAGAACACATGAGACTGATCACAGAACATTAAAACAGGGCCTTAACCACTCAAATTGAGTCTTAATTGAATCTGAAATGGTTCTGATGTTGGGGACAATCTTGCACAATCCCTGTGGTGTTTCCTTTCTGAAACTTCTTCAAATTTCATTTGTTTATTTTAACAAGCGGCTCAACATAACTCAAGCTTTTAGAAGAAGTGCAGGCATGTCTACGTTTTAAATCTTGTTGGTATACTTTGAATGTTCTTTTTTTTTATGAAGGTCTGCAGTGAAGCTGAATGATGTTACAATATAATGATGATGCTGTGCCTCATATCTCCAAAATACCAACACATCAGACATTTAGAAACACAGGATTGGCTTTATCCACATAATTTCTTCGGTAATCAGATTCAAATTCAAGCGTTTAATCCTTTCATTGAGGTAATATGTGAATCTCTAAACTGTTTGGTGTAGAATGGAGCCCTGTAATAGGTGAATACAGGAGCCTCGGGCTGAAACAAAGCTATCACTGTTAACCAAACATGCAGACCACCAGCTTATTACAACCTGATACAAAACACATGTGATGCTCAGGTTGGCAGTCACACTGTAAGACGAGGCGTGCAGATAAATCAGCAGAGGTTTGCAGCAGTTTGAATTACTGTAGTTCTCCTGAGCTGCCACTAGATGGAGCTGAACAGATTCACTGTTAACAGAGAGTATCCAGTCTGTTGAGGGGCTGGAAGGAACCACGTGACGTTACACAAACACACGCGCGCGCGCACGCACACACACACATACACATACACACACACATACACATACACACATACACACACACACACACACACACACACACACACACACACAGGTGTTTATTTGTACACGCACGATACAAACACACACGCTCACAGGAGTGACAGATAAACAATGCTAATGATTACTGAACTACTGAAGACAATCTGTACTCTCTGTCAGCCAACAGGGTGAACGACTTGACTAACAGAACATATACACACACACACACGCACACGCACACGCACGCGCGCGCACGCGCACGCGCGCGCACACGCACACGCACACGCACACACACACACACACACACACACACACACACACACACACACACACACACACACACACACACTTCTTTTATCTGGACACACAGATTAGACCCTGCATGCACGACACATCAGAGAGAGAATGGAAGGTCATAGGTTGCAGGGATTCAGCGTGCTGGGTTTCTCCGAAAGGCAACGTGAAACATGAAATGACCCCATGTTACTAAATAATAAGAATAAACACGATTTAGTGGACACCGTGGACAACTCAAAATCAAGCTCAAAATCATGAATAAAAAGTCGGTCCTTCAGCACAGTGATTTAATGTTCTAGGTCGACACCTGATGCGGTTGCATGAGTCCTGGGTCACTGCAGACCTGTGTGAGGTGACAACTGAAAACCTTTATTTCCTCTCCTGGGCTCTCTGCCTATAGATGCTCTGTGTAATGATTTCTGCTTGTGTGTATGTGCATGTGTGTGCGTTCCTCTTTTGGTACAGCTGTGCCAAATACCAGACACACACTCCAGCTGACACGCTGACCCCTCACCTCTCCCCTTCGCACAACGGCCACATTGTTAGACACGCAGAGCAAGACGGACGTGCAATATTGACCACAGGTCAACAGGGTTTCACAAACTTTTCACTGAAAAAAAAAGAAAGACAAACCATCGCGACCCAATCCGCAATAGACCTTATCTGTGAATCATGAGTAGAGAGAATGTGTGTGTAAATTGACCATTTTTACTTTCATTTCTGTATCACCCTAAATAGGTGAACTAGCCAGTTTGAAGAGATACACGTTTGATGAATCACAACTTTGTTTTATGCATGTGTTATTGAACACATATATACATGTTAATATTTATAAATGAGACCAAACAAATGCATTCAGGCGGAGTTAACAGGCTATCTCACTCTTTTCATTTCCTCTGTTCAGTTAAACTCACACAATGTATGCCAGCCTTTCATATTAGATTCAATGTTACAAGTAGACTACAATTATCAGAACAATATGAACACCCAGGCCCCCTCGTGTGGCTAAAAGGTGTACTGCAGATATATATATATGAAACAAAAGACTATGGAAGAATTTCTGCTAATTTATTTGGCGATTTATCTCTCGTGACTCCAGTGTTTGTCAATGACTGGATTAACACACACACACACACACACACACACACACACACACATACACACACACATACACACACACACACATACACATACACACACACACACACACACACACACACACACACACACACAATCTTCTGTCTCAATATTTGCGTCTCCTCTAATAATAAACCAAGATGGCAGGTTTTTCAGAGGCCTGAGATGAGAAGAAAATGAACATATTGATATCCAGGAAGCATCATCCATGACAAAAAGTTAAATATAAAACCAAAAGAAGGCGTAAAGTGAACTCCAGTCATCCACCCAGCTGACCAAGGTGGCTCGGTGCACGAGCTGCTGCAGGTAGTCATTTTCAACATGGTGCTCTGTAGTTACGATGTATTTATAAAGCCTTCTGTACACAGACAGAAAATCCATTATGAGTACCCATGCTGTAAAAAGGGGGTGATTAGAGTTTGCATTATTTATATGGTATAAAATGGGGGGTTGGTTTGTCAGTGTGGTGTTAATCATCATGTAGAAGGCACGCCATGTGCCAGTGTGCGGCTAGCTGCTCTGAGTGGGGAAAGAGCAGCACTGAATGTGTGTTATAGGAAAGGGGAGTGGGAGCTTATGACTGATGGTGAGGTGAGCCTGCATCACAGATGTCTCAATAAACTCCCCCAGTAACACCAGAGGACTCAGCATGAAGGCGGGAAGGAGAAAACCTCGAGGAGTTAAAGAACGAGACATCAGAAGATCAAAAATGAATCTGAAAGTTGAGGTCAGTCATATAATTCAGCCACGCAATTCAAACACAAACTGTGCGGCTACTTATCGAAACTAAAGAACTCAGCAAGGAGTTCATTATGAGACATAAGAGCGCTGCAGGAATGAGTCCTACAAACCCGGGTTGCCTTTCCGGTTCCCTCGTTTAGAAGTCAATGTGTTTATTGAATGGGTTTTTGGTTAGATGGCTAAAATAAGGTCTGTTGTTAACACAAGCGTAAAAGATTTTGACGACATGAAACAGGTCAGTGAACACCCCTCTGGTGAATTGAGACGCTTTTACGTGTCTTAAAGAAGGCGGTTAACAAGAGGCTACTAAACGTCATCACTGGAACACTGTTCATCTTAGCTGCTTCATGACATGAAGGTGACATGAAGTCATGTGATGTGGTGTAGTTCATAGATTGCATTCGCGTTTCAAAAGTCATAAAAGATTATCTCGCTGAACAAAACATATCATTACATCTGTTTGCCTCAGAGCTTATTTTCTGCAGCAATCACAAATCCAGTGGAAGAATCCCATTGGCTGCTTGTCGAGGGAGCCAGTGTGATGTAACTTCCTGGTTGGGCGACAGAAATACATCATCCCTGCAGCGCTCTCATGTCTGCCCTGCCACAAAGTCTTACAGACTGAGTAAAAGAGGCAAAGTGAAGCATGCCATGCAGGCGGTAGTGTTGATCAATGTATGAGCGGTGTCTGGGCCTTTGCTTGTAACGTGCTTATGCACTGAGGGGAAAACAATTCACAAGTACTGGCAAGTCCTTTTCAGTGCACAGTATAACATCTAACAACAGTCCCCACAGCAGGCAGCACGGTTGCAGATGACTAAAAGTTAGCTGGATGTCTATGACGTGTTTTTATTGGACTTTTGGAGAGGACACAAAACTAGAGGGAAAGTGGAACATTATTCATCTCACAGTGAAACTAATGCATCTTCTGTACAAACACCAAAGGGGAACCAAGAAGTCCAAACATTTTAGTGTTTTACATGTTAACAGATTTTTATTTTCACACCTGCTTCCATCAGCACTAATAAGTACCTCCACGAATGAATCCCACAGTCCGTGTGGTTTATCCACTACTTTAAT
The DNA here is from genome assembly GCF_949748355.1 of Melanostigma gelatinosum. Taxonomy (NCBI): domain Eukaryota; kingdom Metazoa; phylum Chordata; class Actinopteri; order Perciformes; family Zoarcidae; genus Melanostigma; species Melanostigma gelatinosum. The sequence continues at coordinate 3,611,550 of NC_136650.1, read as the reverse complement.
TACTGTGCTGCAGCCTTATGTGGTTTCTTCATTCCCTCCATCGGGGAGCTGCTGCCAGCAGATGGCCAAAAAAGTCCTCTGCTGTCCCCCCTGTGCCATTATGCGGTCTGTGCCGGTCGGTGCCGGTCCGACGCTACCAACGTGTGTCGTGCTGGAGTCTCGTGTGGTTTCAGGGCTGGAGGCCACAGTCTTAGTTTGGAGCCGAGGGTGGATCCTGACACCGCAAGACCTACTGTACCAGCACCAGGAGACAGGCAGCGCTTCCCTGTGACCGACTGTCACAAATCAGAAGGCCGCCGTAGACCCATTGATGTGTCTGTGCTGATTGGTCAGCTCTGACTGCACTTCCTCACAAAGACACTTAAAAACACTTGAAAGATAAAGCACTCATTACACGAAACTAATACGCAGAGCACCTCAAACTGTATTTCGGTTCTGAAATTAGATTTTACTACTGACTATTGAGATTCTACAAACTGGACCATCGAAAAATGTTTTAATTATAATCCTCTGAAAACTGGTCAGTGCTGATGCACACATTTTACACATAATTTATAGACAATAAACTAAAACGTGCAAAAAAAAAACCACTTTGGTCATTTGAGGAAGAGTGAAAAAGTCTTTACGTCAAGCAAATGTATAATATATTGAATAAAACCTCTTTAATAAGAGTGAACAGTGGTATCTGAACACCTATATTTGACCTCAGAGTCAGACTAGTGACAAAGACGAGAGTAACTTACACAAGCAACTCCTGTGGGCCGAATCCGAAGCAGGTCTGAGAAAGAGGAAAGGAACACTGCATGCTTCTGATATTAGTCCATAATTGGGGATTACTGCATTAGGCCTCTTCCAATATTCCCAGATAAGTTATGAAATTGTACAGACAGGTAAGTACTGTCCTGTGATGTCTTCTAAATGTGAAACCTCCGTCTCCTAATATCTGATGGACTGAAGAGCCACACTGTTCCGCTCGTAACGGTCAAACAACCATCTCAAACTATTTTCAAATGGACCGATGCCGACGGTATTGATGTCTGGAAAAGAGATGTACATTAACATTACATGCAGGAGCACACAGCTGGTCTCCGCATCTTCCTACGCAACGGAATACCAGGGACTAGGAATAGACTCCTACAGGCAGCCTGTCATTATACAGTTGGCACACTCTCCTGCAGTCCTTGTACATCTTCTGCTAACACAGAATGCCTTGGAGGAACGACGCCTAACCGTCCACCCACACACACACACACACACACACACACACACACACACACACACACACACACACACACACACACACACACCACTAAATCCTCATCGTTGAAACCAGGGACGAACTATCTGCTACTTGCTGTGCTCCCTTAAGTCTGCAGTAAGGATTTTTTTCTCCAGTCTTGAGGGGACGTCACAGTTCAGAACCGAGGCCTCACGAGCGTCTTTGTGTCTCTCGTGTCTCTCGGCTTTGACTTCTGTTAGTTTTGATTTCACAACCACAGGGTCTCCTGCCATCAATCTGTGTTAGATGCTGCTGAGAGACTGAGAGCGATGCTGAGGGTGCCCGGCATGAACCAGACCTGAGCCTTTCAACACTCCTGATTACACAGGGAAGTGATGGATATGAATAGGAAAGTGACACTTAATAATCATCAGTAAACTGAGCCTAAAGCTGTCACAGTCTTCACATACCCGGCTGTGAACTGGTGGAAATGAATAGATGCTAACCTGAGACAAAAACAGGCCATTTTGAGGGGAGGGAAAGTTTATATATGAGGTCTTCCTGCAGCAAGAAAATCGAATCCTGCAGAGGAAAGTCAGTCGAATGGCTCGTAGCTCTGCATCTTAGTGTTAGGGCGTCTTTTCAATATAAATGTCCGTCTTCACAGGAAACAACTGAGTTGAAGTACGGCAGTTACGTGAGAAATAAATCAATGTTGACTTCTCGTTTCACACGGGGAACAAACGGCTGTCCTCTGGTGAAAGAACGGATTTAGTTTGACCGACCCACGTCCCCTCACTCCCGGCCCGTGTGGGTTTTTTCTGTTCTTTATACTTTTGCGTTCTTTATTACGTGTGTTACAAATCAATGATTTTGTGGGATATCTTCAAATTAGAGCACATTCATTTCCGTAGGTACGAACGCTGTATGAGTGCAGCCTGTATGGTTTGTATGTGTGTAGTTATATTCACCAGGAGAGAGAGAGAGAGAGAGAGAGAGAGAGAGAGAGAGAGAGAGAGAGAGAGAGCGACAGAGAGAGAGAGAGAGAGAGAGAGAGAGAGAGAGGAGAGAGGAGAGAGAGAGAGAGAGAGAGAGAGAGAGAGAGAGAGAGAGAGAGAGAGAGAGAGAGCGACAGAGAGAGAGAGAGAGAGGAGAGAGAGAGAGAGCGAGAGAGAGAGAGAGCGAGAGAGAGAGAGAGAGAGAGAGCGACAGAGAGAGAGAGAGAGAGCGACAGAGAGAGAGAGAGAGAGCAAGAGAGAGAGAGAGCGAGAGAGCGAGAGAGAGAGAGAGCGAGAGAGCGAGAGCGAGAGAGAGCAGGGTTAAGTTGTGCTCATCTTTGAAATGAAGTGAAGGAACATCCATGTCAGGAAAATATTGCCCTCTGATTTTCTTCCTCCTTTGAACAACACTCAGCTTTCATGCCTTTCCGTAGGCCTCCTGCTCTCTGGGTGCCTCCTCCTCCTCCTCCTCCTCCTCCTCACCCAGTCTTCATTCTCCCGGGGAGAGAGAATAAACATGAAAGATTCTGACCACTCTCTTCTCTAAATCGGTCCTTCACTGCTTGGGTGGGGCGCTGTTATAGTAAGTCTACACTAACATCTGCGCGGCTGCACCACGCTGCCCGCACAGGAACGCGCATACAGAATGCATGCGCGCAAGCAATGGTCCGCCAGCGCGTCTGGCCGGCGTGCATATGATCCATTGTGCGCGCAGGGACGCTATTTACGCAATTAAAAAAGAAAAAAAGCAGGTTTTTATTCGCGTCACTTTACATTATCACAACTTTTTTGTTTTGATCATATAAACACCTCCGCGCGCACATCGCCTCGAATGTATCCTTTACGATGATAAATACAACCTGCACGAGGTGTTGCACACAGAGGCACTTTCACATATATGTGGCATACATTTCCACACCGGGGGGGGGGGGGGGGGGGGGGGTGCATCCATAGTTTACGGACGCATATACACAAACAGAACTGTACAAAGCGCACATAGACACGGAGACACTGGACGCTTTCACCCCCGCGCCGCTGAGACCGAGGTGCTGCGCCGCATAATAACCTATTCATAGAAGGCAAAAATGTCTCAGTCGTCCGTCTCCAAAATACACACGGGAGAAGACGGGAAGGTGCAATTGCCTCTCGCAATCTGAAATTGGAAACGGGGCCAAAGGATACACTGGAGGAGGGCAATTTATGTCACAAAAGCCCCCTTGGTCCGTAAGCTGTCCCTGCCACGAGCTCTCCAAACGAGGAATAAAGAGTCCACTGAAGCTTCTAAAGCAACTTTATTCCTGTGTGTAAACTAAACCTGCCTTCGTTTTGTACATTATCATAAAACCATAGTTAGAAAAAAACATTTTCCAACCAGCTTCAGATCCACTGTAGTCGAACAAAAATCCTAAATGTATCATTTCAAATAGTTAATTAAAACCTCACAAATCATATTCAACAGTCCTGTTGCTGCAGTTACCAAAGAAAACACCTTTATGGATTTATTTTTAATTTGATTTATTTCCATGGCGCATTAAGTCAGATCTGAGCTGTTCAGGTGAATCAATGGATCCTCTGTGTTAAAAATAAATCAAGACTACTAGCGGTGCGCCAGGGAACTGCAGCGCATACAGATCATTCCTTTAGGCGGACTACTCTTCACCTGTGGATGGTGAGGGGAGAGGATCGTAAGACCGTAAAGTAAAGTAATCACTTCCGACTGTTCGCAAACAAACCATTCTTCTCAATATCAATGTACTAATCACTATTACAAAGAATACAAACATTAGAGTGTTATTCTAAACGGTGAAAAAACGCAGAATCAACTTTCATGGCTTATTGTCACATCCTTCAAACTCAGCGATCCCTCCGTGGACGAGCAGAGATGGATGGACTGGTGCACAGGCTGAACTGTAAACACCCAGCCAACCTGCACGGTCCCTGCTGGCAGCCCAGTTTACCCACAGGACGACGTTCAGTTGCAACACAGAACAAAAAAAATAGTTCACGTTTCACAAACGGGATGTTTGGTCGATTAAAAGCGACTGAAGCAGCTGTTTGCACCGTCCTACCCACGGGCCCCTGCGGGTGGGAGGGGGCCACAGAAGTGCGCACCATCAGCATGGATTCTTGGAAGTGAAATTAAGTTTATAGAAAGATAAACTGGAAAAGTCAACATCGGACAAATTGTTCAGAATGACAAACAAACACGTGCCTGCCTGTCAGCAGGCTGCGCGCACGCACAGACAGATACACAGCTGAGGGAACGAGGTCCAAAAAAGCGGCAACAAACTTTTATTCAAAACATAATACCACGTTATATGTCATATGTTTTTCTGCAGCAACAATACATAATAATATGACTTCATAACGTATTTAACTCTGTCGCTATTGGTTGTGACATCCATCACCGGACAGGGTGTGTGAAGGCTGGGCAGATTCCAGCTGCCCGATAAGAAAAATAACTTTATCAATACATACACAAATAAGCTGACAAACGGATGTTGGTATCATTATTTTTCGTCGTTTGTTTGAATGGGATGGACCTTATTAATTAAGAGACGCAGCGCTGAAAATATGATAGGTTCATTTCGGATACTTCGATTTCCCTGTCAATGTACATATGCCGGGACTATGGTTACATAAGGCCTTAGAAACACAAGTCGCCCTGCGATGCTTTTGGAATTTGACTGAAATTAAGCATGTACACTTCTAAATATACAAGTATCAACGCAAAACAGCGCAAAAGACTTACATATTTGAATATTGTGACGCAATGATTGGCCACATTTCTCTGGGAAAATGAAAATAAGCATGTCAGGTGCGTAAGTGTCTGATAATGGATGAGTTTTTACGCACGGTAAATCCAGACAGACAGCGAAAGATGAAGACGTTTCAAACTGAGAAAAAAGACCCAAAGGTGGCCAAACGCACAACAAACATCCCAACTGGAAATAAAAGAGGCCGTCTTACCTGCCCGAATCACGGTCGTTTGGCACGCGATGAGCGCCACGGTTACCAAGGCGAAGGATGAGAAGTCCATGCGCCATGGTCTCCGTTTCTTGCGGAAGGGACAGTCTCCAGTATCCATAGTGTTGCAGTAGTTCGCCGGCCTGGTTGAGCTGTAAATGTAGGATATGGTGGAAGTTATCCTCTCGCAGAAAGCCAGCCGACGACAGGGACCCGACTGAAGCTTCTGCGAGGCAACAGACAAAAAAAAGGCACGCCTCTGGATACGTCTACCTCTCTCCCGGAGACTTTCCTTGATGGGTTACCTATGTCTGTCTGTCTTAATGCATAAAACCTAAACACTAAAGGGGGTTTCGGGGTGAATAAATATATTTTATTTTAACGTTTAACCCCTTAGTGCTAAAGCCCCATTGACTCAGACCGGGTACGAGTACCCAAAGTGGAGAGAGCAGCAGAGAGAGACCTGGAATCACGCTCTCTCTCTCTTTCCCTCTTCCGTTCTTTACTTACACACTTACTCCCACGGAGAGTGAGAGAGTGTTTGTATGTGTGTGTGTGTGTGTGTGTGTGTGTGTGTGTGTGGAGAGAGAGGGAGGGAAAGAGAGAGAGAGAGTGAATGGCAAAAGAGGGAGACGGAGGGCGTGCGTAATTGCGCCCTCAGTCCTCAACATCTGAGAGTATGAGCTGACTGTTTTAATGATACATAGACCTTTACAAATATGTCACCACGCACACAACAATTGAGTCTTTCTGTTCCACTGAGAGTGAGTGAGTGGTCAGTGAAGCCTGTTTTCTGTCTGATTATCTTTAAACAATGCGAGAAGGGCGGTGGGAGAAAGGTTCTTTACCTTTTCTACTTCTACACGTTCTCGTCTTGGATTCTGTGTCAATGAAAATACTGCCTTTGTAAACCACGAGGAACCGTTCAGGTAAACGGTAGATAAAGACAGCAGGACTCACCGCGCTGTGCCAGGGCAGAAGAGTGAGAGTTCGGCCAGCCAATCGGGCTTCTGTCCGCGCAATTTACCACGCCCCTTTCACACAATCCGAGGAGCTCTCCTCGCGTTCTGATTGGCCAGCCCCACGTGCCCTTGTTTTGGAGCAGCAGCTCAGGTGCACCGAGAGATAGAGAGAGAGAGAGAGAGAGAGAGAGAGAGAGAGAGAGAGAGAGAGAGAGAGAGAGAGAGAGAGAGAGAGATAGCGATAGAGAGAGAGAGCGATAGAGAGATAGAGAGAGAGAGAGAGAGAGAGAGAGAGAGAGAGTTAGAGAGAGAGAGTTAGAGAGAGCGATAGAGAGAGAGAGAGAGAGAGAGAGAGCGAGAGCGAGAGCGAGAGAGATAGGGAGAGAGCGAGAGATAGAGAGAGCGAGAGCGAGAGATAGGGAGAGAGAGAGAGAGCGAGAGCGAGAGCGAGAGCGAGAGCGAGAGATAGAGAGATAGAGAGAGAGAGAGAGAGAATTGTATGTTAAAATATGCAAATAAGGCAATATCTTATTAAATACATTTCCTGACCAGAAATGTGAACATTGGATAAACCCAAGTTCAAAATTCTTGATTCATTTTGTCGGCATATTAGAAACAGAGTTTTCACATCTCTTTGTATCACTCCATAAATCAGGAATTATTGTCAACAGCAATTTTCATCATGTTTCTAGGAATACAATATTGTATAAATGCGGCTATGAATGATAAATGAGCATCTCCTCTGTAAAAACCTTCAGAATGAAAGTAGATTCACGACAGCAGGATGCTGCATGTGGGATTGATACAAATAAATATAAACTATGGTTGCTGTGTTTTTCATATTCAAGCAACATGTGACCCATGTGGCTCATATGTGATTGATATTTGTGGAACACCATGGAGCTCTATGGCACAGAGGAATAAGGTGCATCACACTATGTCAGGGCACCATAAAGGTTGCCAGGTTGCCAATGGCAACGATTTTGAGAACTTTTCAACTAGTTCTTAGCCTTTTTATCATGTTAAAAATAAGCAAAACCTGCATCTCTCTTCAGCTGTATGTGAGAGGGGAATCAGCTGTCTCAGCAGTAATCCAGACAGACTGCAGGTCTTCTCTCAGAGTAGAGATGATGGACAAGCTGATGTTGGCGTCACTTAAGGGACCCACAACAAGACTCGGTGGTGGGAACCCGAACAAAGGTCCAGAAAACCAACATTTAAAAGGTAGAGAACGGATGGACAACCGGTGACTCGCTGGAATCACTTCTGAGGAATCTGTGAAGAACCACTCTATTTTATACACCAGGAATGATTCAAATTCTGTAACAGATGAAACACAAAACTCTTTTGGTTTGGTGACTGTAACAAAGCTTTTATGTCATTTTATTTTCATCAAGCTGAAGCATAACTGTATCTTAATTCCTCAAAATATAAGGTGAATTAAAAATCGCCATATTTTGAGTTTCGACAACCAAAAGCTGACGCCTGGTTGTTAGCGATGCAGCCACTTCTCAAAGTTAGCCCCGTTTGGATGTACGTGAGTCGGATCAGCAGATTTGTTGAGGATCCTTTATGCCTGTAAGAAGTGCTGCTTCACAAAATAACAACACAACAACATAAACTCTCAAAACTGACAAGAGTCAACACTAGCTGAACACCTTACAAAAGTAGTGTTTACTGGAAGGTTATTGTATCACATTGCATTTTACAGTTCTAACATGTATGTCTCACTTTTATGGGAAAAACCCTGAAAGTCCACAACAATATGAACACCACATTCTTTGCTGAGTAAAGTTTAGTTTTCAAAGCCACTGATTCTATTTGCTGAGACGATATCAAACCACAGGGACGTAAACCTTACACTAGACATTCCTTTCATAATTTCAAAGCGGCTTTCATATCCCCACCTGTCATAAACACTCGATAGCATCTTGTGTATTTCAAAGCTAGCCCCTGTGCCCAGCCGTCTGCCTCGTAAAGGTCTCTGTCGTCTTAAAGCCCGTGGTTAGTCACTTTCTTTGAATGCAGACTCCACATCCAGAAAGCAGCAATTAACCATAATTACCCCTCGACGCTCTATAGCATTCACGCGTTCTCACTACCCTTCATTTCTGCTGCCCCCCCCCCCCATTCTGATTCTCCGAGGGGAAAGGAGGGGGATGTGTTTGCATTCTGTGGTATTTCCATGATAACTCCTCTTACATCATTCTTTCTACGAGCTTGGTAGCAAAAGAAAATAAAACCTCTAAAGGCAAGAAAGAGTCAAACGTGATGTGTTCCTTTACCTGACATTAAATCACATCAATACATTCTGATGAAGGATGGATTACAGAGATGTTTAAAGGGACATAAATTCTCTTTTGTAGTTGTGCCAACATTTACGTCAACATGGACAATCCGTACATACGGACTTTGAAGTAACGACTATGTATTGTCATGAAGTTTTGTAGACATCCATCTTGGTGGTAAATGTGGTGCAATGTTTCCTTTAATTCATATTTGAGTTATTAAGTCGGAGCTCCTACACACTGACTTGCAGCAATACACTGTAGGTTTTAGTGCCTTGCTCAACAGCCTTTCAACAGGACACACACTGTTATGTGGTATTATGAGTGAACACAATGCGACCTCCTATGAGCTTGGATACGCATCGTGCTTTTAGATGGTGGTGGGTTAACATGCAGGAATGTTTGGCTCATTGTTAGTTATGTTTCTGAATAATTATATGAGGGATGGGTCATGTTAATATGAAAAATGAACACTCATTCATTGAAATGATTCATTCATAACAGAAAACTAAAATGTGAGAGGTTGAAAATGTAAACTGCTGTTTCTAAAGTGAAAAATAGGATTCAAACAATTCAAAATAAGATTGAATGCTTTAAATCTTTGCTTCACTCTCACGATGTTTGCAGCGTAATCTTGCAATATTACAAATCAGTGTTTTTAAAGTTTGGAGACGTAGACGTGTGTGAGCTGATCACATTTCTTTGAAATGCATCATCGCCATTGTGGCCAAAATGGATGAATGTAGTAATGCATTTGGGTTACTTGTTCTGTAAGTGAGACCCACTGGGAGAGAAGTCAGAGCAGGACCTCACTTACAGCGTCGCTAGCAGGCAGACGCAACACAAACATGCTACAAGTGCACATTGAAAACTAAAGCTCTGTGTCTCTGTAGCATTACATCTGATGAGCAGGACGGCCAATGACTGGCAGTAACATAACACATTCACCAGGACATACCATAATAATAATCAGTGGCTTTAACGCTATAACCCACTGTCATAAAGACAGTGACAAGAACCGATCAGGGTCCAGAGCCAGGTTGATCAAATCAGCATAAAGACGACATAACAAGGAGACGGCCTGAATACAGCTTATATTTGATTGAGCAGATTCAGATCTGCAGTTGGATGATGGTCAAGTTTCAAAAACATTTACTTTTAATTAATTACACAGTTTAATCATGTTTTGGGTGAATGAAGTCATCATATAAAGCCAGGTCTATTCTAAGGTTTAAGGTGGGATGACCTTATGAAGCTGCTGGTGCCAACAGAACACTTTCAGCCTGTTTAGCATGCAGGCTTTTCATTTAACTCGGAATAGATTTTGATTGATTAACATTTGTATTATAATGTAAAGATGGACAGCATAACATTTTGCCCACTGAGAGCATACATCTTGAACAATGGTTAAACTATAGTGCTGTATATCAGCTTCAGTGTGGATCCTCTGCTGGTTTCTGCCGGTTCATTTTCCTTTGATACGTTGTGCAATTTGAATTTTTTGGACCTGTGTGCTCATCAGAAGGCCGCTTCCACCATCTCCGTCCCTGCAATACATCTCTACTGAGCACTAAATTCCAAAAAAAGAAAAAAGGGACACGCTTAAAGTACGATGGCCATGTTTTTTTTTAATCTCTCTTCGGCGGTAATGTGCCGTCCATGCAAGGCTACCAAAGCAGAAAACTGCAGTGCCTTCTCATAAGAAACTATAGGGTGAGCTTTGATGTGAGAAGGAGCTGTTGGCTGCTGCATCTAGCAATTATCCATCAGGAATCAGAAGGGAAATATGGCTTGGGCTGCATTTATACCTAAATATGAAAACCGCAGGGAGAATATAGAAAATCATAAAAACATTACTTTGATGGAATACAAAAAACAAAAGGAGGACAGAGGTCAACAAGACTGAACAGATCAGAAATCAGAGAGCAAACATTGGAGCATAAACAGCAGACTCAGACTTTGTCACATCAGTGAATACCTGATGGAAGCTATTTCCCTCCTTTTGTACACACTGGAGCTTCACCAGGAAACGCTCCCTTGCTGTGGCAGCTCGGGCTTCTTATTTTGGCTTCCTGGACACAGTGGATAGAGAGTTGTTTTGAGAACGGTTCTGTTCCTCCCTGTGCTCTTAAAGTAGACACATGTTGTAAAAAGAGACACCCCAAGAGACATCTGTGGTATGTGCTTGTGCTCGACTTTGCATGTGTGTGCATGTACAGTTTTTATCCACTTAAAGTCAAGGATTCATATTCAAGGACTGTAATCACCACTTGGGGCAACCCTGTCTGCTTGGGGGTGGATGGAGTGTATATGTGAATGCTTGTCTTAATGTATCTGTGTGTGTGTGTGTGTGTGTGTGTGTGTGTGTGTGTGTGTGTGTGTGTGTGTGTGTGTGTGTGTGTGTGTGTGTGTGTGTGGTCAGGTTTGCTTTATGGACATTTGTCACGTTAAAATCCGATTCAGTTATTTTTAAGATTCATTTTCGTCTTTGGTAAATTCATTTTTCAACTGAAGGTGGTAATGGTACTTTTCAACGAAATCTTTTTAACATTAAAAGTATTTACCGTAGAATTATTTTATCTTAACTCATTATTTTTGATTCATTGTACCCTATTTCATTGTACGCATCTTTCTTTTGGTTTCATGACCTCTGTCCCCATCATCATCATCATTTGCACACCGCCCATATTCAAAATCCGTGTCTTAAAACCAGCCATCAAGTCTTTCAGAAGGTTGTGATGTCACAACTATACAGTCACGTGTAGAAGTGCAGCTAAACTCTGCGTAGTTAACACACTCAGTGAGTCCCTGGCTGAAGTGGAGCTGTGAAGATGAGGAAAACCGGAAAACACTGACCAATCAGAGCAGACTGGGGGCTTTTAAAGAGACAGGTGGTAAAACGGAGCGTTTCAGACAGAGCGTGAACACAGGTATAGTTATACGGACAGTATGAAAGGAACAACATGTTTTTTTAACTGTAAAGCGTGTAAATATGATCTCGTGGAAACCCCAAATTCAAGTATGAACCTGAAAATAAGCATGATATGTCCCCTTTAAAGCTGGTCACAACAGGTGCGTGCTTTAGCCGGTGCCTATTGTTCTCACTCTGATTCTGCGGCTTGCCTCCATTTGCTCTAACCGCTAACTGAAGGTCCGTCTCCTGGAGCCGCCACCCACCCTCCTCCCCTCAAGTCGTCCCCTGGTGGCAGCGAGGACAAAACGAAAATATGGGTCGTTTCTTTTTGTTTCTGCCACTTTGAATTGAATCAAATAAATAAAGTATCACAATGTACTGGGACCCTGTACCTTCAATGTGACTGACAAGCCCTCGGGGCAGCTCTACGTCTTCGTCCTCTCGGCCTGAGGACAGACTGGATGCTGCTATAGTGACTCACTATCGCCTCTCCGGGCACAAGACAGGACGGGCTGGTTAGCACTAATTTCAGTAGATATCTCGGCAACACAATACATACATAGGCCTCTTCACATTCTGGTGATAATGTTGGCTCATGTTTTGTGTGCTTTAAACTAAAATCTTACACAATGCACCTTTAAAGCAAGTAAGATGGAAGAATTTGGCTTCAAAATGTCATCTGGTGCAGTTTTAGTATCCAATGCGTTTGGACCGAGTGCCCACACACTTAACCAAATGCAGCATAAAGCAGCCCTGCCTTAGCAACGGCATAATCCACACAAACTGCTGAGCAGCCACATTATGGAGGTACCACAAATTCCAAAAGGACAGGAATTGCACGTATGCCCCCGCCAGCAGCACGACTTCATCATCCTCAAACAAACCAAGTGACCACTTCACCAGGAGGTGAGGCTGCTAAAATGTTACGACGGGGTAAAATATCCTCATATCAACAGGCAGGTGCTCCCACTCAGCTAATCCAGGAGAAAAGCGGGGTAACAGGTCAATGTGAACCCTTCAATTACACCATTGAGCTTCAATGGCAGCCATATTTGAATTAATAAAGCCTTATAATTTGCTTGGCGGAAATTTCAGGGTCATAAGAACCCAGAGACCACAAGGTTTCTGCAGGGAAGCTCCAGAAGACGTGGCCACCCACCAAACTCATTTCTCACACTCGCACTGGAATCTTAACAGGCTGTACTGTCAGAGTATCCAGCTGATAGAGCCTCCTGGTGTGGTGACATCTGGACCAACGCGAGCCACAGAGACTTCAGGGACGGATGGATGAGGCCGAGACGAGGGCGTCTGCAGAAGGACAGCAAGAGATGGAGACGGACTCAGCAAGTGGCTGTGGGCAGCTCTCTCTCTGTGCGCTATTTCCAAAAGGAGAAGCTTGTAATTACAATAAAGCGGCCATATTATATTGCCGACTTCCTTGGAAAGTCTGTATTTTACTGGGCAGGGCTGCAAACGCACACACACACCCTGCTAGCCACAACACACCCCGAAATAGATCAGAGCAGGGGCTCGCCTGGGAGGAAACGGAGAAAGGGAGTGGACTGATGCTCTGGACACTAACAGTGGGGTCAAAGAGTACGTGCGATGAATACACTCTCGGCTCGGCCTGGTGAAGCCGCTGGAGGTGTGCGGAGCCAGGTAAAAAAAGAAAAGGAAAAAAGGGAACTTAGAAAGAGAAAGGGTCAGTGATTTTAAATCTGGCCACCGAACACACCCAGCAAACCACATACCTCAAATAGGCAAGAAGAGGAGGAGGAGGGAGGACGAGGGGTGACTAAGGGGCAGAGGGAGGGAGGGAGGGAGGGAGGGAGGGAGGGTACACCTAAGTGGGCGTGTGTTTCTGTGTGGGGTGAGCTCGGAAGTTTGCGTGCCAACTGATGTACAGTGTGTGTTTGTGTGACCGAGGGACAGTTTGTACACGAGCACACATCATATTATGACAAAGTGCACTCGTCTTTTCATATTCATACAAAGTAAAACAACACAAAACACAGCGCGCGGTCCCTTCTCTCTCATTCTCAGCATTTTTCTAGTGTACGCGTTTCATTGGTGGCTTTCAGCACTTAGCAATTCTGTTGTTTTTGGGAGTATGAAGAAAGCTTCCTCAACTTTTGACGTTAAAAATAGCAATAGGTGAACTCCAGGATTTGCTCTACTTAGCACAATTACTCACCGTTAGAAGGTAATTTGCCCAGAATAAAAGGCAATTAGAAGGACTGGCGATATAGCACGAACCACAAAGCAGAGAAAATGCTACATAAGCCACAAAGTCAAATCATTTCAGCGTATACATGAGGAGCAGGTTTCATTGACACCGTATTCATTCGTTAAAAAACATAAATTCACCACAACAAAATCAGATGAGATCCATATCTTCGATCACCTTTCTGTCTTTCTTTAAAATGCCGGTCGACCGTCATACGTGCATGCATGTCTTTTATCGTTGTTTAGCTGTGTCTGAGTGATTTATCTGTATGCTTTTATGTTTTGTGCCTCTGACGTGGATGTTTTTTAGCGTCTAAACAACTACAGCATAATACTGGTTTTAGTCCATGTTTTAACATAGTTATTCTCACTTTTTTTCATTGTTTGTCCACGCATTGTTAAGTGTCAATGTTGTTTATATTGGGGGGGGGGGATCTGTGGAAAGGTACAGGCAGGAAAAATCACAGGAATGAATAGAGAGAGAGAGAGAGAGAGAGAGAGAGAGAGAGAGAGAGAGAGAGAGAGAGAGAGAGGAGGATGGGTGGACAGAGAGCTGGTGGTGGGGGGCACACAGGCATGCAGAGGGTGAGGGAATGAATGAGGGCCATTGATAAAGAAGGAGGGAGAGGACGGAGGTGAGGGGAGGGAGAAAGAGAGAGAGAGCGAGAGAGCAAAAGGGAGGGAGGAGGGATCAAACGGTACACGGAGATTCCAGAAGAAGAAAAAAAACCTGAGGTGGGGAGGGAAACGGTGGACAGATGGACAGAAGCATCGCTAGCTGACCTACTGACTGAAACACAGGGTGGGACCTCGCCGTCTTGTTTCCTCAAAGTCGCAGCAGACTGTCCCTTAGAATGAGGTTTAAAGGTTTAAAAGTGCACGGCACTGAAGTCACAAATGAAATGAAACACATTTTCTGTGTTGTTAGCTTGAAGCCCTAGTTATATTAATTAAATAAATGTGTGCATTACATTTTTATTTCTTGTCTCTTATGTTTTAGGCATTATAACTAAATTAACGACACATGCGGAACTTTGGAGCGGATAGAAACATGACGACGCGGAGAGGCGCCTGTTGGTTCAAAGCAAAGATGGCGGCTCTAATAGAGGTTAGCGCAGACACTGCAATAGCATCAGTTCTGTCAGAACTGGAGGTTCTTTTTTAATTGAAAGTACAGCAAAGAACGGCACTGAAGGCTTTTCTCCATGGAGAAGATGTGTTTTCTTCTCCTGAGCTTGATTGACAGATGGTTCATCCATCTCGCAAGTATCACCTGAAAGGGCCTCAGCAGTTTTCAACGGTAACTCTCAGCCATCTCAGATGGTTCTGTGCTAACCAACCACCTGGCAGGACGGGTTAGACTTTGTGGTCATTGTGCACCATCGCCAGCATCAACGAATGGCTCAAAGACATCACCTAAGATTAAGAAAAAGTCTTCATCTTTATCTACACCTGTACCATTACACGCTGATGAGGAATCCTCAACAGCTCAGGTCAGGGTTCCATGCTGCAGCCTTTATCCAACTTTCTTATCAACTCCCTGAAAAAGTCCCTCACTAAAGTCCGGCCTTATTTACTTGTTTAAACACCAAACTGAGGAAGGGAATTGTGATCTCAACACCACTTCATGGGACCTTTAAGAAACTAAACTTCAGTCGATGTCAATGGTACTTCACACCACATCAGTGCACACAGTGGAAGGTTTGATTCACTCTCCGTGTACAGGTGTGTTTTCTGACAAGGAAAAGCCCTCCCTGATCACCTATAGTACTTTAAACAATCCTGATGCACAATAATGCAACTCTACCGACAATAACACACATCCGTCGGACTCTGACAGAAGTATCTCATGAGGAGGTATTCATGTAAACACCCTGCTAGAACGGCTCTGTCTTGTACTTCCTTGGGATATTACCGTATATTTATACTCAGAGTCATTGGGCGTGGGTGTCGGCATACATCTTGGACACAAACTGTCCATCACATGGTCAATCTGAACCAGCAGACTCCACCTGACCCGCTCATCTTTGGACTGCGGAAGAAAATCAGAGCTCTGAAGAAAACCCAGTCAAACAGAGAAGACGTGGAGCACTGAAGCACACTGCTCCAACACTGAACACTTTTTACAGCCCGTCCCATAACAATAATCATGAAGAAATAATGGGTCAAATGAATCAGGATAAACTAGAGAACACAACTTGGTGAGGTTGAACTCATGCCCCATCAGAAGCTGTGGTTGCCTGGAAGAATAACTTGTATTGTTTGCGTTAAGGAAGAGCTCCTCGCTGACTCGGCAGGTCAGGAGAAGGGAGGGAGAAGAGTCTGACTGAGAACCAGGGTGTCTTGTGGGTTCATTGTAAGGGATGAAAGAGGAGAAGCAGCAGGTATGTGAAGCATTGCAGGTATTCAGCCGGTGTCACGGTGAAGAGACAGAGGGCAGCGAAGCCCTGCCGTAACCCGGACGAGTCAGCTGGACGCTGTGAGGTCGAGGCGGGGGTCGGGGGGGGTCACTGTGCCGTTAGAATGACGCCTTGCTGTACCTGGACCAGCTGACCAGTTCAAAGAAGGGTGGAGGAGTCGGAGCTCTTCCAGGCCCAGACGACCTGAGGAATTAGCACTGCAATCTGTCTGTCGGTGGCGAGGAATTGGTTCTATAATAACGGCACAGAGTGTTTCATTTGAATATGAGATGTCCATTATTCGGAAAAAAGAAGTCAACTTCAGAAGAATGAAAGAAACTCCGGCTGCCACGTTCAGGAATTGATCACATAGGGTTCGCTTTGCTTTTTGAGAAAGTTCTCACAAAAAGGCGTTGTGTTGGTGGCATCAGGGGGACAGCAGCATAGAATCCTCAGATCATAATGTTTGCCCTGTTGTTAGTAGTGATTACCTGATGCACGCGGAACAAACCTATAATCTGTTTTTCACCATTTAAGACGTAGCACTTTTGGGGGTGTATAGTTGCAGGTGAACTGTGTTACTTCTGTATCTGTGGGATGGGTAAAAAAAAGCATGTAAAACAGACATATGCTTATAATATAGCTGTCGGCCTGTTTGAACACACCGAACACTGTTTTACACACATTAGGATAAGCATATCGTTGTGTTTGTCTCAATCTGATATTGAAAGGCATACTCTCTAGACTGACTTGTCCTGGACATGAACCCTGACAAAGTGCTTCCCCAGATCAGTGGAGGCTCAGCTCCACTCTCTCAGGGACCCCGGCGCTGACGGAGGGACTCCTCAGCCGGCCGAGGTCAATAAGGAATGCACCGGGGGAGAGGGAGGGAATGTACCACAGGGGTGTTGAGGAAGGGGGTAGGGTGGCAGCGGAGGAAACACAGAGGGGTCTTTTGTGAGACAGGAAGCTGCTCAGACCAGAGCCCTCTCTCTCTGGTACAGTAGTGGGGCAGAGAGAAGCCTGGGATGTGAGAAAGATGTGACTGAGGGGATGAAGACGAAGTTACCCGAGGAGAGAAGAGAGCTCAGTGAGCGAGGGGCATGAAGGAGGAGAAGACACCTGGGAGATGGTAGGAAGAGGGACGAGTGCAGTAATACGGCGTAGGAGAGGAAACGGGCTGGAGTCTTTCTAACACTTGGGATCGGATTAAAATGATCCCAGTAGAGATTTTAGTTTGGTTTGTTTGTCAACAGGATTACGGAAAAAATACTGTCCAACTGTCATGAGACTTGGTGAAAGGGTGTCACATGGGCCAAGGAAGAACCCCTCCTGATATCATCCTATAGACAAGGCCTTAGTGGAGGGCTGTGCTCTCCGAGTGCCCTCCTCGTTAGTAAAGCAACCATTCAGCACACACACACACACACACACACACACACACACACACACACACACACACACACACACACACACACACACACACACACACACACACACACACACACACACACACACACACACACACACACACACACGGCAGAGATTGCAGGAAGTGAACTAATGCGCATTCACAAACCGATGGCACAGCATTTGGGAGCAATTTGGGGCGGAGCATCAGTATCTCGCCCAGTTTGACATGTGGACTGGAGGAACAGGGGCTCTTGCACCAAGTTCCCCTGACCGCCAATCTTGCGATTAGTGGTCGACCCGCTCTACCTCCCGAGCCACGGCCGCCCATAAACTCAGTAATTCATGCTTTCTCAAACTCAACTCAACTCAAACATTTGGTGGACAAACACTGGCAGAACAAAAGGTTAATTGAAGACTTTTTTATCCAGGTTGCTGATATAAGATTTATAATTTGAATAAGCTTAAACCTGGCAGGTCCACTGAGGTCTCGTTTGAGGGGGGGGGGGGGGGGGGGGGGATGCACGGCGTGTCAAGTTCTTCTAACCATAAATATCTGTAATAAACATTTCTGTGATGGTCATGCTCACTTACTGTATGTTTCATAAATTGTGGCAGCAATTTGGGGATTTTGGTGCTTCAGATTTTGTGCTAAATTTAACAATTTCTGATCATCTGAAAGCTGATTGAAAAAAAAAAAAAGACGACAAAATCCCTCCAAAAAAATACCACATTAAAACACCAAGCCCTTGAGGAACCCCATAGACAAATCCACGCTGTGATTTGGTGTCAAACACTTTTTGACATTTTTAAATTTCTGAAAGAATCGCAAAATTCCGGCAATTGGATGGCAACCTTATGACAATAATCCTCTGTATTCTGACAATATAGCTCTGAATGCAGCGGGTCTCTAGTTTGTGGTCGGACATTTCCTGACTGATTATCCTAGAGGTCACAACAGGTCATGTTGCACCGTTTCAAAGAGAGTTCTCACTATAGGACGAACATCATCACACATGGATACAGTTGGGCTCACTGGATCCTCAAGAGTCTCAGCTTCCCAGTCAAACCCAATTTATGAAACTCCAAGACTGTTCAGGGACCACAGAAATATTCAAATACACCATTTTAGAAAAGGCAACAGTAACACATTTAAACTGTATGCAAACTGCGTGGGATTATCATAAAGTGGGCATGTCTGACTCGTGGGTACTCATAGAGCCCTTTCTTATTCCCATATCTTTAGGTGAGAGGTCAAGGGACCCCTGTGAATATGGCCATGACACCTTTCCCTCAACGAAATGTCGCCTCCTCCCCGACAAGACATGGTTGGTACCAGTGGAGGCCTCGGGTCTTCTGTAGTTTATGACACCAGTATCTTCAAAACTGAGCCTGCCACGACTGTGGCGTGCTTTAAAGTGTACATGCACAGAATCAAAGCATACTATTGACATCATACAAAGAGGCAGCCACAGTCAGCGTCTTCTTCTGGAAGGTAAATGGACCTCATGCTTATGACCTTTACATTTCATGTGAAATGCAGAATTCACCACAAAATGTGAGTATATTTGAACCGTTGTCCAGTTTTGCATTTCGTTCTAAAATGCCCAGTTGCACCATGGGTGTCCTTTTGAAACATTTCTTTCAGCACATCTCTCAGTCTCACTTATCTTCCATGTTCCCTTGATTAGAACGCAAGACCAACCTCCCTCAAATGCAGAACTATATACTTTACGTGGGACCCAGTTCTCCGTTTCGCCCAGATTTAGCTCTGCTCAGGAGGCGCTCAGTCATCTAAGTGTAGCCTGGCTCACATTTGGTCTGTGTGTACCCAAACGCCAGCGTATCATTACAGAAAGAACATGGGACGGTGGCTGACCAGCAATTTGGCTTCCCTAAATGTTGTCAGTCATTCCAAAGTTTCTTCCCGTCCCCACAGACGGGCCCGGCAGAGGCAACAAGCTGCACGGCGCAGCGGCCACTCTGCCTTTCACGCCATGAAAAGATACGTTTACTGTAGAGACATGACTGGATAGGAAGTTGACGCTAAATTCCACACTAAAAGCTGCTTTCACTTTTGACTGTCACCCATCAGACACTTTGATCCGACATGCAGTAAACATGAAAATGTCTCTGATTTATTCACACTTTCAGTCAGGGCTGTTACCATTGGATGGTTTGAATCAGCAAGCTCAATGTTTGTTTTTTACTTCAATGATCTGACTGCGATCGGAATTTGTAAGGAACTTGCATGCATGTTTTAATTTATTCAAAATGTATAAATTAATAAATTCAAAATGTATTCAAATGTATTAAAACATGCACGCAAACGAAAATAAATAACTCCTCAGTTTACGCAATAAAGCGGAAAAGGGACTTCTTTTTCAAGCAGACAGGAGATAATGTGCAAACTTTGAAGTTGTGTGTTTGGGAACAAAGGTGTGTGTGTGTGTGTGTGTGTGTGTGTGCGGGGATTATAATATTTTTCTACATACCTAGAACAGAAAATACACCTGACGTCTTGCTCTCCATTTCAGAGTACACATGCTCAATAAAGCTCTTCCTTCTTCACACCTTGGTTGTGTGTGTGTGTGTGTGTGTAGGTGTGTGTGTGTGTGTGTGTGTGTGTGAGAGAGCGAGGTATCTCCACCACACAGGATCCATCAAAGCGCTGCCGGCTGGTTTAATCGGTGCACAGTAATAACATTCACCCGGTGAAAATTGACATTCGTGAGGCAGAAACGGAGAGGGAATTTGACCCTGGGTATCAAAGGTGTCTTTCTGCAGCGCTCGCCCTCACCCGCACGCCGGAGGAGAGAGGGAGTTGGGGTGAGTGAGGTGGAGGAAGAGTTAGAGCCAGAAGGAGACTGGGGAGAGAGAGATCAAGAGGTTAACAGGGAGGATAGAGGGAGTCAGAATGAGGGAGAGGATAGAGAGTGAGGGAGAAGAGGTGAGACGATGTGATGAGGAGGAAAAGAAAGATGTAAAAGGAGGAAGATGGGGACTGGAAGGGGACGGCAGGCTGTTGAAGATGAAGCATGACGGAACATAGTTCAAAGAGTGCACTCGAACAGACCACGAGGGGTCTCAAATTATGAACTATAATTAAACGTTTCCTTTGAAATGACTAAATGTCATGTGATAGCATTTAGTGTTTCTGTGCTCAGCTGAATAAAAGTATCAGCTGGTGGAAATCTGATTTTGAAATCCAACACTTAAGACTGTTTAAGTCATCATGTTGCCAATGACTGTCCTGAACCAAAACGTACTGTGTGCTAATAATCTTCTCTACATATGATGCTGCCAACATGGCCGCCATGCTGCTTCATGGTCCTGAACACAACCCTCTGCGGCTGCTCCCTCTGCTGGCAGCTGCTGGAACCACAGGAGCAGCTTCCCACAGTGCTCAGGCATCTGCAACATGGAGTGACGCTCAACGTCCGTCTCATTTGTCTCAGGCCAACACATGAAGGTTCAAAGAGGACGAACACAATAATAGTGTACGTTATGCTACGTCTGTCTTCCAACCGTGGTCTGTGCCAAACCTGGACCTGAGAAAATCATACAGGGCCATTTTAACGGGTGAAATATTGAGATATTGGGCTTTTTTAGATACGGTCAGCTTTGTGGCCTGAAACAACAGTTACAGAGATGCTAGTATACAATAAAAGCTGCAGAGAACCCATTGGTGTGCATTTCTCATTACTGCCAGTCTAACAACATGCATGAACACAAGGATCTGCCAGAAGCAACGTCGTTAAATTCTTTAAATACTCTTGGTGAGCAGAACTCTTAACTGCTGGCCGGACAGGCTTTAAACACGACATAAAAATACATTTAATAAGCTCTTTTAGGAGCTTAAATTCTTTGCGTCATCTCAAGCGTTGAATGGTGAACTGTGCTCTGGATGTCCCTGGTCAGAGACGAGGGAGGAGACAGACTGAAGGAGGTGGCAGGAGAGAGGAGAAAAGGAGCAAGAGAGCAGCTCCTAAATACAGATACAAACTCACACCCACATTCCTGTCTTTACATTTAAATATGTGGCAGAGGGAACAAGAGCCACCACCAGTGCACGGTGACGTTTACCTATAGAGATGTGCTGATCTCGGTTCTGCTGCTTCCTTATTGGCCGAGGTGCGTTGGGTAGGCAGTGCAGGAGAAGTCCTCCACCCTGCAGCTCTGATGGAGGTGGAGCGGCAGGAGATCAGGGTGGTTAAACTTTGACAGGACGAGAGGTCAGTGCTCCCTCTAGAGGTGGCGAGATGGGAGTGCGGTGCCAGCGGTCAACGGGGGCCCTGCGGTCCTGCTGGACTGAGGAGCTGCCCGACACTACGCCAGGACACGGGGGTCGAGTTCGGACCTTCCAACTCACGGACAGTGAGCAGGTGTTTTATTTGGAGACTTAAGGAAATGAGTGCACCGCAACTTTCAACCCAGAGTGTGTTTAAGGCGCATTTACATCTTGCAATATCTGAAATTATTTGGAACTTAGTTTAAGCATAAAATCCTTTGCAGTTTTAAATAATCAATGAAAAACACTTCACATACATTATTAAAACCTTTACTCAGACATGATACAACAAAGAGAAACACGATTCAGAATCAATCACTGATTGTGCTTTCAATCCCCGAAGCACACAAAAGTCCACCGGATCCATGTGTACGATGGAGGGAGATAGAACCAGGACAAAGCACAATGAGAGTGACAGAATCCATTCAGATTTTACAGCTCTTGTACTTGTTTAATACTTTGTAATAAACTAAATATGAATAGCATAGTCCGTGAAGAGGGAGACAAGAAACAAGACAAATAAACAGTGATTTTTTTTTTTCAAGGTGAAGAGTAAACAATTAAGGAAGATTCTAAATCTACCGGGACATTGGTTTTTCTTCTTGATCAACGCCTGATCAGAGTTTGTTAAGTCCCTCCCCTTCTTCTCTCTCTCTGACTCATCCTCCACACTTCCTCCGACATAAAACACCAACGACAACTTCCTCCTCAAAGTGACCAATCATATTCGGTTGATCCCTCCCATCAGGTTCATTGAATGTAACTGGACCTGTGGATTCTGGTGGCCTTTGCACTGTGTCTACAACTACAGCCACAAGTTCTGAAGTTTGCTTTTATCCAGCTACAGCCACAGGGACTCGAACACGGTGAAACACACCATCAGGTCAACCAGACAACCAGACAAATGCGACTGAATACATCCCTGTTCAATCATTCCTAGTTTGTGTTTCAGTCATATCTGCATTTCCCTGTGTCGTGGAAACCAAAGCAGACGTTTTAAGGCCCACGGGACTCCAGATAAAAAAATCACCAATGCACAGCTTGAGCACCAAGAGGGGGCCACACACTGATCCACTCCAGAGACCAGTCGTCCCCTCTCCACCCGAGCTGTCATTCCATTCCTAGTATGGCCCCTCTTTAGTAGGCACTACACAGGCCACGGTTAGCACTCTCTTTAGTGGGCTGCACAACGATCACAACATACATGAGAAAACAAGCCCCGGGGACTGAGTGGCCCTGCTTTTAAAAAACAGCCACATCCACAAACACCTCGGCAGTGATCACTGAACCAGTGAGGGTGCTGGTTTCGGCCTCGTTGATCAGAGCGGGATGGGCCCCGTGTCAATAGGTCAAAATCCCCCCCGATATCTAGTCTATACACAATGATCAATTATTCAGTCACAGCCTGCAATCCATAACAAAACAGAAAAAGCATGTTTAATCAATCGATTTTCAGAAAGCGAGTCATTTCCAAATGTAACAAAGATGGCGACAACAAATACTGCTACACAGTCAAAAGGTCACAGCATGCGTCTGCCTTGAGTGCACACGGTTTGCCAATGACTTGTGGGCGGCACGGTGCGACCCAAGTAAAGTCAGCAGAGAGGGACAGCCGAGCTAAATCCCTTCCTCACGCCTCTCCGATGCTCGTCCAGCAAAAAAAACTAAAAAACCTTCACATCCTTTTTCAAACAGGCCAAGAATCACAGGGTTACGTTTACAGGCTCGTCCCAACACAAAGCCCACCGAGCGAACGATGGTTGAGTTTAAGGGTTTGTGTTGATAGAGCATCAGGTCAACACGTCAGCTTCAGCTCCTTCTGCTCCAAACTAACAGCGCTCAGCACATCAACGCCAACGCTAGTGTCTGCCAGTCAAAAGGCGTAGCTGCTAACAGATTCATTACACATGAACGCACATGGCCACACATACCCTTTAATAAATGCAAAAACAAACTACCAACCACCAGCTCTTGCTAGAACAGTTTGCTCGATGAGCACATCTTAAAGTGGCTTAGCAGACAGAACCCGCACTGGTCATCACCCACTAAATGACCTAAGCTCAGAGCACAATGTTAAACATAGAAAGGCTGAACTTAAACCTGTTGCTGTCAGTTGGAGGGATGGGAATTCTGAATCTTCTCACTGCCAGTTAATATCAACTTATGCAACAGACTTGGCTAAAACACAACGCACAATTTGCAACCGTTTACCACAATATGAATAAACAAGTTGCATATGTTCTACTTTGTCAGCCGAGTATGTGATTATTGTTTTCCCTCCAGCACTCGACTGATTGTGTAATCGTTCCCAGCTCCAGCTAGAAACACGGTGCGGTAGCAGCAGGCCGAAACATTCAGCAGAGGAAGCTCCAAAACATGTAACGGTGCAGAGATGGTTGCTGAGATGATAGACAAGCGCGCCCTAAAGTCAGCCTACTCTCTGAGGGACGAGTGGGTCGCTCTCACAAACTTCATTCCACCGCTGATCACAAGTTCTCAAAGTCTGGTGGCAGAAAGTCACTTTTCACTCAAGTCTCTGAGACCACACGGCATCATGCTTTTCTTTGACACCAGAGTAAGGCTGCCATATGAAGGAACCCTCTCGAGACTACTTTGCGTTGGCTGAGCGTATGCATGGCTGGAGAAAAGCTACAACTCCATCAAAGTCTTAAAGTGAGACCACCGTACTGACATGTTAAACAAAGCCACCTGTCTTACAGGCCATCTAACTGTCAGCCTCCGAGTCCGCATCACATGGGGGAGGCCACGGGTCATCTCTGACAAGTATTTGGACTATCTGCAGGGCAGGAAGCTCATTGCTCATTCTGGTCAAAGCAGCCGGTGGACCCCAAACACTCACCAGCTACTTCCATTGCTTCCACCGGCCTAAGTGCTTTCTAAAATACAAAAACAAACACTGGCTGTGTCTGGAGGAGCACAGACGTAATGTACACGCACTTAGCTGGTGTTCATTCCCCATCGCAGGGAATCTGCAATAAAGTTAGGGGTCATAATGTAACAAATAAAAAAGGGGAAACCTACATCCTCAACAGACCTAGTAGGGAACGGCTGATGTGACGTGTACTTGCATACGGTTTGTATTGATGTAAATGTGCAAGCCTTAAACTAACCATAGTAGTGATTTAGCACCTGGTAGAGGGCAGCTGTGCCTCTTCCCTGTAGAAGAATACTGCAGAGTGTACGGTTCTCGAGCTTTTAAATGCGTTTGTTGGAGCCACATATTTCACAGGCATCTGTCTCTGCAGGACTCTCCTGTTTTTCTTTTGGATCTATTGTGCAACAGCCGCAAGCATCCAGCCAATAAACACTGAATGAAGTCTTCCAGAGCTGCAGGTGGTAGGTGTAGGATTTCCATTATACAGCACTAATTACAGTAACACGACTAACACGTAGCTCAAACACCGGGGCCTTGTTTGCCAATCTATAAGCAGCCGGTGATGAGCAGAGGGCCGACGATGTATTGCAGATAAGCCGAATTTGATATTGATTGATTGATGACCAGGTGAATTGAAATGTTGCATTATTGCCACTGTCAAATCATTTTAGCGGGTCTTTTTTTATCTCTATTGTTGCACAAAAAAATCAGCTTTTCGCACTTCAATCTACAGAGTAGAGTGCAGACTCTTGAATACCTCACACAGCTCAGCTAGAGGCTGACAGATCCTGGTCGTCTGTACAGGAAGTGGTCAGTCATTTAGGAAGTGCTATAACAAATCCTCACATCTGATTGGACAACGCAATAATGAGAAAACCCTACACTTGGTACCTTCAAGGTCATCTCAGGTATGTGAGAATTGATGGTCATTTCTCTGAAACATTTACAGTTACAACTCACAAAGGTGCATAAATGACCTCCAGCAAAGGGAGGATTTTGGGGGAAGAGGAGATATTTTTGTCTTGCATGAAGCTGTACTTCCTGTGACACTCTAGCCATTTAAAATGCCAACCAACTGCCAAGAAAGAGAAAAGGATGAAATCAAAACTAGGAGAAAAAAAATAGTAATTAAAAATTCAAGTCATTCTTCTCGTCCTACAAAGCCCGCTGTGCACATCAGGGTGTGGGGGGGGGGGGGGGGGGGACAAAGTCTGTCTGTTCAACAAAGTGCTCCCACTCCCCTTTTCCTGGATTTCAATGCCTTGGAAAAAGCTCTCATTTCATGAGTACAGTACTTCAAAATAGAAACAAACAAGTTTCAGCATAATTATTCAAAAAAAGCATAAAATGTTTCAATGTTTACGAGATTGGATGAGCTCACTGTGAGAGCGTGTCTGCCTGTCCATTATAGGACACCTCCTGACCAATAAGAATGGAATTAATTTGATGATGGACAAATGATTGAAACCCTATGCACCTGATTTTAAGCTAAAACCAAACATGAATAAGAAACCGGGTTGTGATGGATATAATACACAGAGGTGCAGCTAGCCATGTAACCAAGTCACCCAACAAGGGCCGTATTGTTGCAGAAAAGCCTCTGTGAAATGTGAAGACTGAAGGCTAACTTAGTATTAAGACATTAACTGTATGTGTCGTAAAACGGGGTTGTATTGTTTGAGTCGTAACCCCTGTGGTGGAAAAAGGAGTCTGGGAAAATATGGTGAATATATGTGTGTGAGTGTATATTAGCGTACTGTTCATCCAGAGCCATATGATCCGTGCATTAGTTATGTTGCACGTCAATTCATGTCTGCAAGTTAAGATCTGCAAGTGCCGGTTATGATAATTAGCCAGTGATGCGTGTGTGAGAGAGAGAGCCGGCACATTAAAACCAGCAGGTGCTGCAGTTAGGAGAGGCCCAACGACCCAACGTGGGGCGACGTGTTGGCTATCCTGGTGTGCATCGGATCCTGACCGGACCGAACCTGGTGTCCTCTAGGTGAGCTGGTGGGGGGCCTCCAGCATCTCCATCAGGAAGCTGTCGATGGGCGTGTCACCAATCAGTTTGAAAAAGAACAGGTGCTCCAGACACTTCAGACCAATGGAGCGCAGCGCTGGGAGCCGGAGGAGGAGCTTTGCGAATCTGGACGACGGAGAAGAGAGAGAAATGTCCTCAGATCAGCCTGTGGGCAGAAACCACTGCATCACACCCAGCCTTCTACCAGCTGCTCTGTGCTACAGTGCCATGTTGAAGCTACTGAGCTGAATAATATTGAACTGTTGATTTGTCGGAGCAGACCTCCCCTTTTGTATTTCCCAGTATGTCTGTGTTACAGCCTACCTGCCCTGCTGCTCGGGGTATTTCTGTTTGCAGTAAGACTCGAGAGATGCGTACACCCTCTCTC